>NC_056737.1:1069387393-1069534893 GCF_019279795.1 Protopterus annectens
CATGGCAGAAATTCTGTGGGGTAATAAGAGTCAGGGGAGGGTGACGGAGGTGAAACTAAGAGGTGTTAATAGTTAGGGAGAGGAGAGAGAGAGAGAGAGAGAGAGTAAGGGGAGACATCAAGAACAGATGAACATACAACAGAAAATATAACCATATATATATATATATATATATATATATATATATATATATATATAGAATATAATTTTATTTATTTTATTTATTTTACATTTGTTGACCGGGATAGTCCGACTGGATGCATGTCCATTTTCAGCGGAGGCCAGGGAGAAAAGCTCCAAGGGTAAGCAGATACAGCATTACATAATACCAGCATTACATATTACAGACTATTTACAGAGATTACATAAGTAAGCAAGTTAAACAAGTTCCACTGGTTAGAGTTAATCCTGAGCGCAAGTCAGGATTAAATTAAATTGCACAGTAAACTGGTTAACAGATTTTTACACATTCTAGAGAGAGTTAGCCAGGCTTGATACATTGACTTAGCCAGTTAAGTGACAAATGTTGTTTGAGTCTAGTTTTAAACTGACCTAAGGTGGAACCATATATATAGGCCCCAGTGCAGTGTAGTGTTGTTATTATCTGATCTGAGTGCCACTGTGTATTAACTACTGCCCTCTCCATTTCCTGCTTGTACTTCTACAACTGTAAATGTTTTTACTACTTACTGAATTAGCACTAACAAACTTTGACTCTGTTTGACAATGTACAGAAGCTAACAAACTGCTATGTTCTTCAGTACTGTATGTTCTATATTAAATACTATGTTTTTTTTTCAGACAAAATCAGAAGAATAAGAGGCAACAGTTGTAAATTCTTAAACAACTCAAAAGAAAAACTAAATTTGGGACCCAATATGACATCACTACAAGTCTGCAAATATCATAAGTTCTTTCCTGAACAAAAGCACAGCTGTAACACAGAATGCATGCGTGACAAATCAACATAGCTGAGGGGAAAATCTAAACAAAATCAGCTACCAGTAAGGTCATCCAAAGAAATGATGGAAAAAAACAGAGGAAGAAATTACAGAAATTAAAACCTTCAAAACCACCTTTATCTTATTAGGACATTTTTCTCAGACTTCACAAAATTAAACACACAACTAACTATACCTAACAGAATGACTACAGCAATACCTTCTTAAAACTAGTCTCCGCGATTCTGATTCATGAACATAATGTACTAAACACCAAAATCTTTTCCTAACTTAGGCAGAGGTAGCTGATTGGCATTTGCTAACTGCCCTTATACAGTCATGCCCCTTAATACATTAATATGCTTCAGGGCAAGCTCTAAAACTGTCCCCAGCTGATACAAATCACCTAATATAGTTTGTGAGTTGTTTGAGTCACCACTGCAAATACCAATAAAAGGGATAGTTATGCTGATTTTATTCAGTAAGACTGTGGGTCACCACCATGTTTCCACCAGGTTAAACACATTTCCCTAGTCAAGGGTGTTTGGGTCTATGTCCCTTATAGAAATTTTTTTTAATCACATATCATATTAAGTTAATTATATGTGATTATATCATATTAAGTTAATTATGGAAGCCGCGGTGGCACAGCGGTAGCATTGTTGCCTCACAGCAAGAGGTTTTCCCATTCGATTCTCGGCTGGAGCGCCTTCTGTGTGGAGTCTGCATGCCCTCCCTGCGGTCGAGTGGCATTTGAAAGACATGCGTAGAATGGGTGCGCCTTTGCTGAAGGTTGGGCGTCGAGCCGGCACCTCGGCACCCATAAAAAATCTACTGCCAATCTTTAGTGGACTGGAATTCCGCTGTGGCGACCCCTATCCGGGAAAAGCTGAAAGAAGAACAACATCATATTAAGTTAATTGACTAATTTGAACTTCATCCATATATGTCTATTAATTAAAAATAAAATGTCCTCAAGTCCTGAAGGTTGTTATCCTATAGCTCTCCTTTCTAGCACAAACTCACATAATTTATAACAAATTCTATATTACATTAACAAATGTAGCATAATTAATCAAGAACAGTAGAGATTCTTCCCAGGTATTTGTATGATCATTGCATTCTGGATCATCGCTTACCTAACCCATGTAAATATGTTGTTAGCAGCTCAACAGATAGCAAACTCGCTTTTGGTGCAGGAAGATCAGAAGGCTGTGGTTCCTAGTCCCACCCCAGGGTGGTTGGATTTGTTGTCTAATATCGGCACTGCAGTGCAGCATGAGGGACATGTTGCATTTCTGAATATGCTGTCCTTTGGAACAGATGATAAAAATGAGATCCAGTCTGTCTGAGTTGGTGGTAGCTCAGCTGGATGTAAATGATCCCACAGCATTTATAAAAAAAACTGTAGGGATTCCTTATTTACATAATGAACTTATATACATTATTTACATTCTAGAAACATTAATTATACTGTTTACATTGCTTAAATTATTTACATTCCCTCTCATCTTTTACATCGTCAAAAATATATCATACATACACACACACACACACACATACACATATACATACACACACACACACACACACACACACACACACACACACACACACACACACACACACACATACACACACGCGCACACACACACACACACACACACACACACACACACACACACACACACACACACACACACACACACACACACACATATATATATATATATATATATATATATATACAAACACACACACACACACACACACACACACACACACACACACACACACACACACACACACACACATATATATATATATTGTTCTCAGTATAAAAATCTTTTTATTATATTTGAATTTCCAAGCTTTCCTCTTCTTGTTGCCACAACTAAAATTTTACCTTCTTCAAAATATATGTTAAATTCCATGTTTTGCTAAATAAAATTTCCTTTAATCAAGCCTTCCAAATTTCCCATACAGTCCTAAACAATTGTATGTCCAGGTTTTCAATATTCCCAAATTCTTTTCCATAATAACCATATAGAATCATATTCATATTCACTGCTTCAACCCTATGCCCTTTCTCTAATAACGTTTGTGTGCATATAACCACACATACTTTTCACTCTTTCACAATATAAAAAAGTTCATCCGTTTCTAATTTTTTTGCAAAACAAACACACTTTTTCTGTCATTGTTTTATACATCATATCCCTTTAATATGTAAGTTATTAACAGACAATCTCCATAAAAAATCTTGACACATCTATTTTTTTACATCTATGTTCCTTATTTTTATGGCCAGTATAATATCTTTATGTAAACATTCTCATAGATTCGCACAATATAATCTCTTTACAGAACTTTCATATCATCCTTTTTGACCTCCTTTTACATTTTGAAGATTTAAATCTACAACATAGTTCTATTTTGATATCCTTTGATTTCATGATTTATATTTCTTTTTGTCAGCACCTTTATATCTTTATATTTATTTTCAGAGTGCACAGCTATTACTCAACCCCGAAAAAACAACCTCTTCCTCTCTAACCCAAAAGCTCACACCCCTAACAAAGCATCTTTCAAAATGTTTTCTGCAAATGGCATTGAAACTGAATTAGTTCACCATACCAAACTATTAGTAGTTGTAATCGATGATAATCTTAAGTTTGACCTCCATACTGAAAGCAATATCAAGAAAGCTCATTAAAAACTAGGCATGCTGTATAGAAACAAGCATTTTCTGAGCACACCCACAAAAATTACTCTAGCCAAAACCTATCTTTTGCCCCTCTTACTCTATGGACCCAAATTCTAACTAATTTACAATCCTCCATAAAAAACAAGGTTGAAAGCTGCTACAACAAAATTGCCCAATTTGCTGCTAATTCATCTTCCTTTACCCATTCCTGTAAAGCTCTGCATACCCTTAGCTGGCTGGACCTCATTCTCCACCTCTCCTACATTCAACTTACAACAATACATAAAATCATACACAAACCATTAGCCTGCCCTGCTCTTACACCTCTAATCAACATATCATCATCACCCCCTTTTTTCCCATTTTTCTATATGGGGTTAGGGTGTTGGGTTAATTGTTGCCATCTCTCTCTCGATTCAGGTCACACATCTGCCTTGTTCAACACTCATGCCAGACTGTTGCACATCTTCTCTCACACAATCCATCTACCTCTTTGCTGAATGCCCTCATTTCCTCTTATCTTCTTTCTGTCTGTCCCAAATCTTCCTCACTAGGTTGTCTTCTGTTTTTCTGCACGTGTCCAAACCACTGTAAACTGTTCTGTTTGATCTTTACTGCAAGTTGTTTCTCTATGTAATCTGACATCATATAACATCAACATATATTTACTAAAAGAACTCTGAGATCAGAAGACAAACAACTTCTCACCAGAAATAAACCAAATATACCCCCTTGATATAGCCCATGCTTATACACAGCAGCAAAAAATGGATATTCTTACCTCTAACCACCAGAACTATTTCTAACGTAGCCACCTTTAAATCCTCCCTAAAAGAATACTTTACAAAATCTTGGACCTGCTCCTGTACCAATCCTGGCTGAACCTACTTACTATATTTCACTCACCTCTTTCAACCTAGATCACACTCACAATCCTCTCCAGCTGCCTACTCCACTCCTTTCTTTTGTTTTCCCAACTATCTTCCCTTATCCGCTTCATCTCTGCAGGCCTTTCCTCTGCCTCCTTCTCTTTCCTCCCTACTCACCTAAGCTACCTTAAGACACCCTATCTTGCATTTTTCTTGTAATCTGTTTTTCTTTCCACCCTTCAATATGAACACCACCTCTCATACTAAGGCATCACTCAGTTTCCTCTCACTGTTTCTATTAATCTCTAATATCTCATTTTAATATCATGTTAAAACTGATATAAAATAAAATATTTTATTAAAATTGTCTCAGGTCTCATTTATCACATACTAATCTATGTAACAAATAATATGACTAATGATTTTTTCGTCACATATTTTCTCCAACTCATGTTATTGCTTTTCATTGCACTCTACTATGAAACATACGTTCCATGTTTTTCGCATTACAACCTTTTTTTTCACTCCTTTGTTTTGTAGTATAACATGATACTTTGTGATTTAAAATATCTGTAATTGATTTTTGAAAGATTGTGATTGTGGAGCGTTTTTCCCAGGGCCTCTACTGAAAATGTGCACTCTCTAGCCCAGTCAGATTTTCCTGGAAAACAAATGTCAAATAAATAAATAAAATCATAAAATATTAACAAATGATCTGATGTTGTCAATTTTCATTCATTCCTCAAGAATTGGGTTTGGATCCAATCCTCTGATTCTGACTCAGCTTTACTAAAGCTTGTGGCCACCAAAAACTCTCATGTTAATCCCTTTCCCATAATGCATCAACCCTAACAACCCCAGATCTTGTTTGCCACTTAAGAGTGAAGATGTGATCACCTTTGGCTCTCCAGCTAAATTAACGATTGCTTTCAGATAAGTGAATTTTTTTCAGTGATTTTATTTCTGCTATTAATCTCTTTTACTTTGTACTCTCTTTCTACACTTTGAATGTACTCTCTTTTTATTATTGCTGGTATTTTCAATACTTTATAATTATTTTTGGGTAATCTTCCTACCATACTTGGTATTTTTTGTCAAAAAAAGAAAAGCTTTCTTATCTTTCTTCTTTCTCCTTTGCTTCTTTAGCAATAATGTTGGAGAAAGCCCCAATGAGTTTTAAGAAATGTTCAGAATTAGGACATAAAATTAACCTTTCCGTGCCAACACGTTTTGTGTGTATTGTTTAGGCCCTCACCATCTAAATGTTGAATTTTCAACTTGTCAAGCATTTAATGCAAAGGCCTTGGCTGATCAAAAAAATAAATTAATATTAAAGGGACTTCTTCTCTCTTCTTTTTCCAAAGCCTTATCTGGGGCTTAATCTCAACTTAAAGGTAAGGCAAAGGAGTCTTCCAAGCCTTCAGGATCCTGCAGACCTTTCTCAGATCCTACCACTGAACAACAGAGGAAGAAGGCCAGAAAATCAGATCTGAAAGCTATTCCTGTGTCAGCATCAGACAGTAAATCAGCTTTGTCAGATCCGACCTGTTTATCCTGGTCCAATGGGACAGCCTACCCAAAGTCTCCAGGATACCCAGCAGGGTATTACTATTTCTTCCAATACTTCCCTGGAACATCTCACTGAAGTGATCCTTACGGAGAGGCAGTGCAAGAGGAGGCACTTGGATTCACCTCAGGAATCTATTACCAAAGACACTGATTTTGATGAAAGGGAAGGGTCCCCAGGATCACCACCTGAAGACATCATCTTTGGAGACATCCTTGAAATCCTGACGCAAAGAGGTGGTTGGTTAGTCCAAAACCCTTCCTCAGAGGAGTCTGTGCTCCTGGAGGCTTTGTGCCTGGTCTGTCTATCTCCTGGGTGACTCCACCCACCAACGAGCTCATAGATTTGGTCTTTTGGTGGGCGTGGAAAGAACCAGACACAGTTTAGCCAATCCCCAAGAGATTGGATTCTGGCACCACTGGTGGATAGGGAGTTTGGAGCAAGGGAGTGCCTGTAAATGCCATGGCCATGGCAGTGGCCACTAAAAAAGGAACTTGCAGAACAGAGTTCCTCTGTCCAGCCCCTAACAGGGAGACTAGGGCAATGGACAGATTCTGGAAGTGTACGTATGCTTCAGCAACATTTGCTTTCAGATCACTAAACTACCTAGCCCATTTCACAAGACTTCAGAGTGATTTAATAAAGGAACTATCAAACTTCCTTTCAGAAGCCACCACTGTGGAGGCTCAGACTTCTGTGGCTTCTCAGATGACTATCCTACTATCGATTTCTAACTTGTCCATGAGGCTTATGCTGAAGGTACCTCAAGGGCTGCGGGTTCAGGCATATCATAAGGAGGTATGCCTGAATGTACTTGTGGGATTTTGTGGACCCCTTCAAGTCCTCATTCATCAATGCTCCCTTTGATGTCAGCTCTTTGTTTGGCATGAAAGTAAAGGACACACTCTCCAGGTGTAAAAAGGATAGAAAGACCCTCTCTGTAGTGGGCGTATATTTTTTGACTCCTCAAAGAATCTTTTCAAGAAATCAGTGAGGTGGTGGAAATATGTGGTACAGGAAGTTCTAGGGTGCTTTCCAAGATCCACAGACCCATGAGGAGAAAGTTCCCCGAGGGGAGAGTGGGAGAACTCAAACGGAAGACATCACCCTCATAGCAGAAGAGGTCCACAGAACCAGGGGTCCAGATAATCTTTTTCTGATAGATGCTATCAGCATTCCTGAAAGAAGCCCTGATTATTCTACTCTGGAGGCAGTCAGGAGTCAGTTATCTCAGCACCAGAGATCCTGGCTAGATATAACATAAGATTCTTGGGCACAGAAGATTATATCCAGAGGTTTTATAATTCCTTTTTCCCTTCCACACCCACTCAACAGACGTCAGCAGCAACTGAAATCCAAAAGCTGCTTGAAAAAAAGAGTCATCCAAGAAGTCCCATCAGACCAAATAGGATCCCACACTTACTCAAGATTCTTTTTAGTAGCAAAGAAAACAGGGGACTTGAGACTAATTTGGGATCTCAGTGTCTTGAACAAATCAGTTCAGCACACAAAATTTCAGATGGTCATGTTCAGTCCATTCTGCCCTTCTATCTATGCTTCCAGCTGGGAGCCAGTCACTATCAGTTCAGGGCTCAGGGTACTGCCCTTTGGCCTCACCAACGCCCCCAGGGTGTTCACCCAATGCATAGCAGTAGTAGCAGTTCACTTGAGACTACAGAGATTCTGGGTTATTCCATATTTATATGACTGGCTCATTACTGCCCTGACCAGGCATCAACTACTACAAGCAAGGGACCAGGTGCTTCAGACTTGCTCCAACCTGGGGATAACCATAAACTACAACAAGTCTCATTTGGACCCATCTCAGACTCTGGAATTCATAGGAGCAGTGTTCAATATGGAATCAATGACAGCTTCTCTTCCACTCTCAAGAGTATTAACTATCAGACTCCAGGTCAAGAAAATAATCTTCAGTACCACAGTTTCAGCTCGATTGATTCTACAAGCCCTAGGGTCAATGTCGGCAGCCATAATTCTAGTTCCCCTTGCATGATTTCAAATGAGAATACTTCAGTGGATGTTATCAACAAAATGGTCCTTTTTTATCACACCATGTCGGTACAGATAAAAATAACAAATGCATACAAGAAATATCTTTGGTGGTGGTTTCAATCAGACCAACTTTTATAAAGTCATCCTTTCATTCTTCCTCAACCTCAACCCATAGTGACCACAGACACATCCCAGATTAGGTAGATGTGGGGGCACTTCCTGTGAAAGACAGTCCGAGGCATTTGGTAACCCAAAGAGGCAAAAAATGTATATCAATGTTCTAGAAATGACAGCAGTGCTCTTAGTATATCAGGCATTCCAAGACGTCCCTTTTGGGACAATTACGATTCAAACGGACAACATGTCAGTAGATTGGTACATCAACAAACAAGGGGAAAACCAGATCTTACCCCTTATGTTGAGAAGCCCTCAGGGTTTGGCAATGGGCAATCTCATCCAATCACTTTCTAATAGCAATGCACATTCTGGGGGAAGTCCAGTGTGGTAGCAGGCAAACTGACAGGGCCATTTTACTACCCCATGAGTGGTCTCTAAATAACAAAATGATATATATGATTTTCAGTCACTGGGACCAGCCTTGCTGTGATCTTTTTGCATCCCCTCTGTAGATCAATATGTGTATATATACCTTTAAGAAGCTACCCAAGGGCTTGCACAAATGTATAAATACTGAGCACGTACAAGCTATACTGCCATTTTCTAGTTAGCTGTGGAGATGTAAGTATGTATGTATGTATATATGGTCTGTTTGTTAACTAGTTCATAATTTATGATCCTGCTATTCACCCTGATTTGTTTCTGTGTATTAAAGCATCTAAACAAAAACCTCAGCCTTCTTGTCACGTGTGATAGAGATGAACGAACAACATGGTGTCAGAAGTGGCATATCTAAATGGACATGGTGTCAGAAGTGGCATGTCTAAAAAGATATGTTGTCAGAAAAGGATCCAGAAACAAGACCAAAAGATGCACAACAATTATACAAGAGTGAATCATCCCGAAAATGTGCATATTTCACAAAACTGGTCAGAAATTAATTTTAGATAATAAAACTTGCTCAGCACTATTTCTTTTCTCAAAATATGAAACTGGGCATACAAAACATTCCAAATGATATTCGCATAAACCGATATGTACAATATTGATAAAAATATTCGAATTAACATGGAAAATGTTTGAAATAAAGTCTGAATTACATAAACCAAATAAAATATGGGGAAATGTCAGCATTTTTGCAAAGCATGTATTTTTCATATTAAGCAAGGATATTCGAGTTATTAGAAGTGTATACAGTGTTTGCATGTTTGTGCAGTGTTACGGTAAAGCTATTTCACAAAAGTACAGCCATTACAAGGCATATTTCACAGAATGCAGCCATTATAGAGCATATTTCACAAAGTACAATATTTTGAAGAGTTTATTGTGCATTTCAATGTTATTACAAGCTCACAGAACAGTTTATTCATACATAGCAGATGGATTTTGAAAGCCCAGTGCACTTGTGTTTGACAGTAATATTGCTGAGAAATGGAGAGTGTTTGAGCAAGAGTACGACATTTTCATACAGGCTGCATTTTCTGATAAAGATGACTATACAAAGGCATTTATTCTACTTAATTTAGCTGGGTCAGAAGCTATTGAAAGGGAACGTTCATTTGTGTACCCACCTGCTATCTATATAGGAGAGGGGGAACATTGTCATATTGTTGTACCGACTGAGTCAAGGGAGGACCCAGAGTACTTAAAACATAAATTTAGAGAAATGTGTAACACCCAGAGAAATGTCACAATGGAAAGGCATTTATTTTACACAAGGGATCAAAAGCCTGGTGAAGCTTTTGTAGCATATATAACTGACCTGAGAAACAAGGCTAAAATGTGTAGATTTGGTGATTTAAGGGATGAGTTGATAAAGGACAGATGTGTGTGGCATGGTTCCCGACCTAGTTTGATCACCAACTGTTGTAATTGTGGTGGAAGTCATGAATCTAAAAGGGAAAATCGTTAGCTTTTGGTCAACAATGCCACAAATGCAATAAGTGGAATAATTTTAAAAGGTTTTGTAAATCAAAAGGCCCACATTCTTTTATTGAAAGGGAACATTTTAAGAAACAAATTGATCAGTTAGATAGCCGTAACCTATCTCTTTATGTTGATGGTGTGCCAGTGCTGCATGAAATGGTCACTGCAGTAGATTTAAGGGCAAAGAATGATGTATTTTGCACTCTTTGGATAAATGGCAAACCCATAGAGCTCAAAGTTGATACAGGTTCCAAGTATAATGTTATGCCAGCAGAAAAATTTTCTAGAGTATGTAAAGATGAAAGGCTTGATTTGGTAAGGTGTGCAAAGCTTGTTGCTTATGGAAGTGAAGAAATTCAGACCAAAGGCTCAGTAGTGCTTTCATGTTACTCTGCTGGCAGATGTTATGGCTTGTTATTTTATGTAGTCAAGAGACTCTCATTTAATAAGAAAGTTCATCATGTTAGCTTAAAAGACCACTACTCTAATTTTGCCCAATACATTTTTTCTGCCTATGCTGATCTTTTTGAAGACAAACTAGGGAAGCTTCCAGCTGTGTACTCCATGAAGTTAGATCCAGATTTCAGTCTAGTTATCAGGTCAGCACAAAAAGTTTGAATAGCCATGCAGGACAGAGTCAAAGCCGAGTTAGATGAAATGGTGCGACAAGGTGTGATTTGTCCAGTTAAAACTCCACCTGAATGGATATCTTTCATGGTGGTAGCTCATAAGAAGAGCTCAGATGACATCAGAATATGTACTGACCCAAGATATTTGAACAAAGCACTAAAAAGACCTCATCATCCAATGCGCACAGTCAAAGAAGTCACAGTCTTGAAGCCAAATGCCACTATTTTTTCTGTCTTAGATGCAAACAGTTCATTTTGGCAAATTCAGCTTGTCATGAAATCATCATTGCTAACTACTTTCAGTACTCTGTTTGGCAGGTACAGATTTTTGAAAAGGCTATTTGGGATAAATTCTGCAAGTGAAGTCTTTCAGCGTGCAATGGAGCAAATTTTTCCTGGGTATCCTTGTGTTATTATAGTAGATGACATACAAGTAGGAGGTCGTGATTAATCAGAACATGACAGAAACCTCAGAAAAGTTCTAGAAAGGGCTCATCAAGTGAATCTCAAACTCAATCCACACAAACGTAAATTCAGGCTACAAGAAGTAACTTATGTTGTTCATTTATTTATGAATACAGGCCTACGACCAGACCCTTCAAAGCTAACAGCCATTCTCGAGATGCCAGCTCCAGACAATGTTCAAGCCCTGCGATGTTTTCTTGGCATGGTCAACTACCTAGGCAAGTTCATTTTGGACTTGAGCCAACTTTCAGCACTGCTTAGAGAGCTGACACATAAAGATGTATCTTGGTCTTGGTAAGAGAAACACCAAAGAGCATTTGAAGTCCTGAAATACAGAATTGCTAGTCCACCAACTCTCAGATACTAGAATGTTCACAAAAACGTTTCACTTTCCTGTGATGCTTTGAAGTTTGGTTTTGGCGCAGTCATTCTACAAGAGGATCAACCTGTTGCCTATGCATCGAGAACTCTTACCAAAACTGAAATGCAGTATGCCCAGATTGAGAAAGAGTTTTTGGCAATTGTGTATGCATGTTCAAAGTTCCATGATTATGTTTATGGTAGACCTATCAAGATGGAAACAGACCACCAACCTCTAGTCTCTATCTTGAGAAAACCTAAGCATTCAGCTCCAGCCTGTCTGCCATGTATGATGCTAAGATTGCAAAAGTATAATTTCAATCTTATCTACAAGAAAGGCAAACCTCTTTATCTTGCTGATACCTTATCCAGATCCCAAAGAATCACCACAGAACCGCATGAGAATGGGGACCTTGATTCTGATGTCATGGAAGTGAGAAATTTTTCTTCCACATGTATTGATGAATTGAGAGATCACACAGACACAGATCCAGCTTTACAGAGACTCAACCACTCTATCAGTCAAGGATGGCCATCGAAGCAATCTAGTTTATCTCAAGAAGTGCAACCTTATTTTCCATACAAAAATGAGATTTTGTCTGACAAAGATATCATTATGAAAGGTCCAAAAGTAATTGTTCCAAAGTCCTTGCACCCAGAGTACATTACTATCTTGCATTGTCGTCACCCAGAAATCAAATCTACCAAAGAAAGGGTGAGAGGTCTAGTATTTTGGCCTTCTGTGTCACAAGACATTGAGAGAGCACTTTCGTCTTGTTCAGTGTGTAATAGTACTAAGCCACATCAACAGAAGGAACCACTTCAGCTAAACCAGATTCCAGAACTACCTTAGTCAACAGTAGCCACTGATATCTTCGAGTGGAATGGTCAGCATTATTTGGTGTTAGAAGACTCTTACTCCAATTGGTTCAAGATTGACCTACTTCCTAACCTAGCATCTAGTGCTGTTATTACTAAGATGAAGCGTCATTTTGCCATTCATGGTAGTCCATACAAAGTTATTTCTGACAATGGCACGTAGTTTACAACAGTTCAAAAGATTTGCTGAAGAATGGGACTTTACACATGTCATAAGTAATTCAGAGTACCCATAGTCAAATGGTTGCCAGAACATGCAGTTCAAAGTGCAAAACAATTACTAGAGAAGTCAAAACAAGATAAGAGTGATGTTTTCCTGAATCTCTTGAATCTCAGAAATGTTCATCATGATAAACATCTTGGTCCACCTGCTCAGAGACTTCTGTCAAGAGAAACCAGAACCCACATTACCAATCAGTAGTCAATTGTTGGTTCCATGTGTCAAGAACAACAGATCAGTGAAAACCAATCTGTTGAAAGTAGCACTTAACCCAGAAGTCCTACTACAATAAAACCAGCAAACCACTCAATCCATTACGAGAAGGAGAAGTGGTAAGGATGCAAATGTCCAGAGGTTATGATTGGATTGGTGTCGCGAAAAGTATTTGCCCAGAGCTGAGATCGTACATCGTGGCGTCATAAGGACAAGAGTTTAAGTAGAATCGGAAGCATTTGAGACCGGTGTCCGAGCCTATACCACAGCAGATAGTCTGTGAGAAAGACTCTTTATCTCAGAGTGAGTTGTCTGGTGTTTCCATTCCAGAGGAAGTTCCAGAATCCAGAAATTCCTGATGGGAGTTGCGTACAACAGACTTTCCCTGTTGCTAAATTTGGTCCACACTGTTATGTTATGAGATATGGTCACATCTCTAAACCCTATAACAGATATGAAGCAACTTGGACAAGAACATTGTGTTTTGTTTCTAATGTCTATATTAATGTATATCTAACTCTGATATTGTTTTGTATAAAGGCAATCTTTCTGAGAGGGAGGATGTACATCAATATGTGTGTATATACCCTTAAAAAGCTATCCAAGGGTTTGCACAAGTGTATAAATACTGAGCATGTGCAAGCTATACTGCCATTTTGTAGTTAGTTGTTGAGATGTAAGCATGTATGTATATAAGCTCTGTCTGTTAACTGGTTCATTCGTATTTTATGATATTGCTATCCATTCTGATGTGTTTCTATGTATTGAAGCATGTAAACGAAAACCACAGCCTTCTTGTCACGTGTGTTAGAGATGAACGAGTGACACCCTCTAAACAAGTGCAGCAGAATTCTTGCTCTAATCCCCCCATAGGGGGAATCACCAAGAGATGTTCTTCTCCGTGGTTGGCCCGCTGGTCTTCTCTATGCATATTCTCCAGTTCTTCTAATTCCCAAATTTCTACAGAAAGCTGCCCAGTTAAAGACCAAGGTAATCCTCTTTGCACCTTACTGGCCTTGACCGATTTGGTTTCCATTTCTTTGGTCTCACCTACTGTACCCACCTTGGATTCTGGATCCAATTCCAGACCTCTTGTCTAACTCGATAGGCATGATGCATTCAGATCCTTTAAACCTCAAGCTAACAGCATGATTTCTCCAATTTAATCGATAGCCAGACAACCAATGCTCTCTTCCCCCATTCATCACTTACTTTTATCTACACATAAGGCCTCCACAACAAAACTTTATAGAAGCAAGTGGAAAAGATTTGTTGCTTTTTGGACACAGCAAAAACATATTGATCCCTTTTCAGCTCCAATACAAAATGTCCTAGAATTTTTGGCAACAATTTTTAATGAAGGAGCTAGCTCCTCAATAATCAAAGTCTAGTTAGCAGCAATTTCTAATTTTCACATTGCATTTGACAATTCTTCCTCAGCTTCTTCTAAGCTTTGTAAAACCCTTTTAAGGGACACCCTCCTGCTCAGACCACCTTACAAAGATCCTACTCCACCATGGGATTTAAATTTGTGCTACAAACCTTGATGCAATCCCCATTCAAACCAGCAGCCAAATGTGAACTTAAATTCTTGACTTTGAGGACTATTCTTCTAGTGGCCATTACTTCAAGCTTTATAGTTTGAACCTCCTTACTTGTTTTTTAACAAGGCCAAAGTGGCATTATGCACCAATGCTTCTTTCCTTCCTAAGGTGGTGGTCAGAATCCAATATCAATCAGTCAATTAATTTACCAGTTTTCTTTCCAAGTTTTTCAAACAAATGTGAATATATGTTACATTTATTAGATGTTCACAGACAATTATGTTCCTACTTACATAGAATGAAAAACATTAGAAAAACAGACCAACTGTTTTTATCCTTTGCAGATTCAAAATTGTGCAAATCAGTTGCAAAGGTCACCTTAGCTCAATGACTGATGGATTGTATCACATTCATTTACAACAAGCTGAGTAGGACTTGACCAAAACCTATAAGAGCACATTCGGCAAGATCCATGGCAATTTCCATGGCATTTCTTTCTAAATCTTCCATAGATGATATATGTGCAGCTGCAACCTGGGCAAATCCTCATACCTTTATCACTCATTACAAATTGGATCTGGTCTCTAGGGGAAGAACAGGTTTTGGCTCAACTGTGCTCAGGAATATCCTTCCTTAGAGTCCACCCAGGAATTAAGGTATCTGGGGACTCTGTTCAAATTGTTGAGGAATGAATGAAAATTAACAACATCAAATAAAGAAGTTATGTACTGACCATAACGTTCCATCTGTGTTGCCCATTTTCATTCTTCCTCATCTTCAAAACCACCAAACCCTCATCATTTTCTTATTTGACTTCTGGAAGAACAAGAGACTATTAGGACACAGCTGTCCTTCATATTGAGCTCCAGACAGGTTCCATACTTTCAAGGCTTTCCTAACCAATTTCATACCTTTTTTGTATATATAACTGTAGACAAGATCTGAGGATGTTAGGGTTGGTGCATTATGAGAAAGGGAGGAGCTCAAGAGTTTTTGGTGGCCATGAGCTTTAGTAAAGCCTATGTTGGATCCAAGGATCAGATCTGAGCCCAATTGTTGAAGAAGAATGAAAATGGTCTACACAGATGGAATATTATGGTGAGCACATAACTTCTTTTTTTCTTCTCAATACTTGCTCTACACCTTAATACCCCCTAAAGCCACACTGACGCTTCATATACTACTAGACTGATTAGTGCTATGCCTCTTTCTTCATCCCTAAATAGAAAACTCCTCTTTTAACAGGATTCAGTGAGAAGCCCCAAATTACAGTGAACACTAATTACAAAAGTTGTTTCTCTATGTAATTTGACATTATGTAAAAGCAAATGGGCTATTCTTTCCATGATCACATTTTAAAATACACCTTATTTTTAAAGGATAATTTAAAAGCTTCTCATAACACAATCTCCTTTGCTTTTACTATCAATTAATTTCAAGGATTGTCAGCAATCCCTGCCTTACCAAATTATAATCCTAGGAAAAGAACTCCATTTTTTAAATATTATTTGATATTAATGTTGCTTCCAGTTTTGCAGTTGCCTCATATTCTGTTAGGGATTGTGACTACAGAATTACATCTAATAGAGGAGGATTGATTTACCAGAATGTCAGGATACAAGGTAATTCTAAGACTGCATCATGCAGCCAGGATATCCTGATATTGACTTTTCTGAACACCAATTGCATCCGCTGATGTTTCTCGAACACCAGCTACTTCTTATCTGAGCATCTTCTTCTGCTTCAATCAGCAATTGTGCTGATGTTACCAAAAGTGCAAATAAAGAAATTAACAAGGAGCGAATCCAGATGGTACAGAAGAGGTTGAGTTGGAGGGTCTATATTATTTCAGCGAATGCTTAAAATAGCAAATGTTGTTTAATCGACCCATTAAAATCAAAATCCCTAAATCTCGAACAAATGGAACAGCGATTTTTCCCAGGGAAAAAAAATCTCTGATCCGTAAAAAAAAAAAAAAAAAAAAGAAATCAAAACACAATATAAAATGGGGGGCTGTACCCCCCACCCGCCCTACTTAAATATACTAACTTTGGGATCACACTACAGTGGAAGAAATGGCAAAGTCCTGAACACGGCCCAGTGATTTTTTTTCCCTGGGAAAAAATTGCTGCTCTGTGTGGTCGAGTTTTAGGGATTTTGACTTTATCGGGTCGATTAAACGAGTCTATATTATATCAGTGAATGCTTAACTTAGCAAACACTGTATAATAGACCCAAATATGTCGAAACACCAAAAGGGCCAAACACACAGAACAGTGATTTTTTTCCCAGGGAAAAAAATCGATGCTCCGTAAAAAAAAAAAACACAAATGGGGGGCTGTGCCCCCCACACCCCCCCTACTTAAATATACCAACTTCGAGATTGAACCACAGTGGAGAAAATGGCAAAGTTCCGAAAACGGCCGAGTGACTTTTTTCCCTAGGAAAAAAATTGCCGTTCCATGCTTTCAGGATTTCACCATTTTGAATAAAAAGGGTCGATTAAACAGCATTTGCTAAGTTAAGCGTTCGCTGATTTAATAGGAACCCGATTAAACAGCGTTTGTTACTTTAAGTGTTCGCTGAAATAATATTGCCCCGAGTTGAAGGGTATGAAGATCAAAGAGGATCAGTGACATGCAGAAGAACCAAAATGACATGAAGAAGATACAAAAATTAGCAGGCCATGGCCCCATGCTTAAGTTTTAATATTTCAATCTATCCACGAAACAATACTGAAATCTCAATTTTGAATAAAAGCTTAACTTTCATACCTCTTGTGATTCAGAATCTTACTAATCCATTGGTTTGTTTGAGAATTTTGTTACCAAGAATCTTAATCTAAAACTATTATTTTCCAGTCAGAATTCTACCATTTCTGAATTAAGAAAAAAAGAAAACAAAGCAGAAATGTGTTTCTATTAGCAATCCTGTCAGTGTGCTTTTTAGAAAATTTGTGAACATCAGATTTATGATTTATATAATGAATCCGCTGCTGCAAAAACTTTATAATCTTTTAATCAATTGAAGAGAAAACATGAAAGGACTTGTGCCTTAATACAAGATATTATATTTAAGCAAGCTGATAAACTATTTCTATAGTAATAATGAATAAGGATTCCTGTGTAACATCTATCTTTTTTTGGACCCCCTCAGACCTTATTATTACTAGCCTAGCCCTCAGTGCCTCAGATCCATGACAGGTTTACCAGCCATTCTCTTACCCTCATGGATCTTAAGGTTGTCCTGGGGGTTCGGTGGTCTTTGCTTCCATCTACTGCTTTTTGTTTATTTTTGTGTGTTATATGCCATCCCCATTTTTGCTTTGCCTGACCCCCATGCCCGTTGAGGGTCTCTCTTTTTTGGACCTCACCTTCCCTTAGGAAGGATCACCAATGAATGCCCTCACCCAGAACAGGCATGCTCATCCCTCCCTGCCACTCTTGTCAGTTGCCTGAGGCAGTTATCGAACCCGGGTTGGTTGGGCTGTAGTTAGAGCCTTATCACTCTATGTCACTGGAGTTGCTCCCATGCAACATCTGTCTTAGATTTTTTAGCAGATGCAAATACCTTTTTAAATGATTACTATAGCTGATACTGACAGGATTATTCCTTATATTAAAAATGGTTTATATGAGTTGCAACTTAGCATTAGCATAAGCACAGCTCTACCATTATATCCCTACCTTTTTTATGTCTAGCCTCAGCAAAGACTCTGTTTTGGTAAGGCTGAAGTCTTTTCTTATATATGCTAGATATTAGATTTTCTGATACAAATATTTTTTGTGATGTTGTTTTCCTTGACAACAGCAAAGAGTAACTACTGCTTTTGCTTTTGTGACACCTGATATTGTTTCACTGTTTCCAGTCATTCCTAATGGCTAGAGTATTCAGGATAGATTTTTTTTTTATGTAAGAACAGTGAGTTTACAATTAGGAAAACTTGAGATCATCTGTACTCTCTTGGAGTGTGTTCTGTTTAATACTATACCATGATCCCCCCATTAATATTCCAAAACGTGCACGCTGATTGGTCAGCGTGCACGTTGTAAATCGAATTATACTAATGGAAAAAGGTCTGGTCGCCCGGACTTTTTCCATTAGTATAAGTCTTTTTTAAAACACTGTCTCGCTATTTTAAAGGAGTTTAACATAGCGACACATGTTTAAAAAAAGCAACGGAGATCTCCGTTGCTTTTTTTAAAGCTGTCTCGCTATGTTAAACTCCTTTAACATAGCGACACAGTGTGTAAAAAGCAACGGAAATCTTGCTTTCTCCGTTGCTTTTTTTTTAAACCTGTCTCGCTATGTTAAATGGGTTTAACATTGCGAGACAGCTTTAAAATAAGAAACGGAGATCTCCGTTGCTTATTTTAAAGCTGTCTCGCTATGTTAAACCCATTTAACATAGTGAAACAGTTTGTAAAAAGCAACGGAGATCTTGCTTTCTCCGTTGCTTTTTTCAAAACTGTCTCACTATGTTAAATGGGTTTAACATAGCAAGACAACTTTAAAATAAGCAACGGAGATTCTCCGTTGCTTTTTTTAAAGCTGTCTCGCTATGTTAAACCCATTTAACATAGCGAAACAGTAAAAAGCAACGGAGATCTTGCTTTCTCCGTTGCTTTTGCCCACAGCTCTGATGTACTGCGTAGGCATGCACAGTACATCAGAACTTCCGCAGAATACCAGACAGCTGTGGAAGGGCAGCAAGGAGGCATTATACAATGCCATTATTTAAGAAAAGTATTTTTTTTTTTCTTAAATAATGTCATTGTATAATAGCAATAACCCACTTCTGGGTGTGGGTAATGCTGGATTTACCCACGGTTGGCTTTGTTTGGTCCCTCGGGTTTCACCCTCAGGACCAAACCACGCCAACCGTGGGTGAATCCAGCATTACCCACACCCAGGCGTGGGTTATTGCTATAATATTTGTATGTTTAATGGTAACATTTAGCATGAAGTATACAGAACTGTGATGGGTACATCAGTTACAAATACGTATGCAAATCTGACTTTATCTGAATAGAAAGGGAATTAAGAGTTCCATGACAAGATTCTTAATACAAATTATATTTCCTTTTGTAAGAAATTTTTGGATGATATTTTGATTGGTACAAGATAAGTACAGGAAGTTGAGTTCTTAAGTACAGGAATTTGAATTCTTTGTTGACTATTTACAACACGTAGCTATTTTTTAAGGTAATATTTGTTCAAATGTAATGATAATTTTTTTGGATATGACCTTGACCAATAGCACAGATTTGGCTGGGATTCATTAAAAAATCCCTTTGCTCATATGAACTACAGCTGTCAAAAGTTGCAGTTTATGCAAACAAGGGAAATGTGATTGAAAGACATTTATCTGCAATAAGGAAGACCCCATTTTCAGCTAATCTGTTTGCCTCTGAATTGTGTATATCTACTGCCAGTGCTAAGTAGCATTTTTCAGAGGTAATTAGCAAAGATGGCCCACATATCGTGCAGGCACAGGCTCCCTCCCATTCACTTTCCACACACACATGCAAACTTACACACACAGACACATAATATACAACCAGACAACACACTTACATAGACTGTTCGTCAGCATGACACCCCCTCATTAGATTGCACTCATGGACACAGTCACCCATTAACTCATATACACACACACACACACACACACACACACACACACACACACACACACACACACACACACACACACTCACACACACACACACACACACACACAACTCACAAATGTCCTTGATTTTACAGAACATCCCTGATTTTTGTCTCTTACTTTTGCCCTGTTCCTTATAAAATTTTTGATTTTCCTTGTAATCATAATCTAAGGACTACACTCTGTCAATAATGCCAGACATCGGAGTTTCATACTTTGTATTGTTCAGAAAATGCATGTTTAGAATAGTAGCATGTTAATGCAAATCCTGTTGATTTATAAACTTTTTAAGTGATGAAGGTCATATTTAAAATTTGACTCTGTTATTTGACTGGTCTTGAGTAAAGTTGTTGAGAGGTATGGCAACCCCCCCCCCCAACATACATACTCACAAACATCCCTCCAGATAGATACTCACTGTACATAACACCCCGTCATTCAATCTCACTTTAGGACACACACACACACACACACACACACACACACACACACACACACACACACACACACACACACACACACACACACACACACAGCCACTCATACCCCTACAGATACTCACACATGCTGCCACACACACATACGCACACTCATACACCCACACCTCTACTTCTCCACTAAACCTCCTGACACTAACCTGCAATGCAGTCTCTCCCACTGATTATAATGGGAGACTGCAGCGTTTTGGCCATGTTCATTAACACAGTTGGCCATTCTAAGTTACGCAGCTGAGCAATTCTCTGAATCATTTGGCTGCATAAATCCCTCCTTGCAGGCAGTTCCAAGGGAGATCACACTCCTAATTGGCATAGGCTGCTCACCCAGAATGCCTCATTAGCACATAGCATGGCCGCCAAGATGGCCAACCATGGTGATTTTATTGACCATGTAGAATCACTGAGGTGAGGCTGTCTTGGAATCAGAAAGGATGTCCATTAGTGGATCTACTTCAGATGACTGAAGTTTTAAAACTTTGAATTTCATATGGCAGAGACCATATGATCAAAGTTTCAAAACTTCAAACACCTGAAAGAAAAAAAAAAAAAAACAAAACAAAAAGATTTTCCTGGACATTTTTGCAGGGGGGGGGGGGGCAAGGCCTCCTGTACCCCCACACCCCCTGCTATTTAAATATACGAACTCCAAGATCACAGTACAGCGAGGAAAAGGGAAAATTTCCCATTTTGCACTGTATGGAGATCTCTGTTCACAATGTTCAAAGTTTTAAAACTTCGATCATATGGTCTCAGCCATATGAAATTCAAAGTTTTAAAACGTTGATCATCTGAAGGGGACCCCCATTACTACATGGATGCATGAATGCCCATGTTAGGGCTTCTCTCTGACACTAATTCCTTCTGAATCCTAGCCAAAGTATGAGTAACCAACCATGTGTATAACCTTAGTATGAAGTCTAGACATATTTTTAAGAATGTGTCACAGGATCACTTATTGCATGTTACCAGATTAACTATATTTGATGACACTTTCAAACAAGAGTTTAGAAGGTACAGCAAAGGATTTGCAACAAAGAAGAGATTCTGATCAAATGTTACCAGAGTAACAAAAATCAATTTTAAGAGGCAGGTAGACTCTACCGACACTGATTATTTTGAGAAAAAGTTCTACAAACGTCAAGTAATATAGCAATATATAATGAAAATGAGGGAGACTTTATCTTCAGTGTGTAACATTAAACATAAAAACTAGACAAGTTATTAAAATGGTCCATAGAAATTGCTTTTGCCATCGAAGAAATTAAGACATCTATAACTGATGTATCCAAATTTGCATTTAACTGCATTACGAATTTGAAGCCACAGTCATGCTATAAGGAACAAGTTCATGTTCACAGAAAGATTTCAGTGTAGCAAGAATGTGCGTATCTTTGTTGCAACTGTCTATAGCACAAGTACATTTTAACTGATAGTAATTAAATGGTGAAGTGTTATATTTATCTAGCTTTGTCACATGTGTAACTAAAGATTTAGTATATTTGGTCACCTGTACTATATGCACAGCATTTTATATGGATTAGATCAACCAATCTTTTAGGGACAGAATACCTGAATATTATCCAGATATATGATGAGATATTCTAACAAGCACCTTGACAAAAATCAAAATGAATCGATAGATGAACATATATGTTTACATGGAGTAAGTTAAAAATATTTTCAAGTAAGAGGGGTGGTAATATTGCAGAGCATCATTGGATTACACAGTGCAAATAGTGAACCCAATGTGAATTCTGGTGTGAGAATGAAATCTATATTAAAGGGAGCAGCCATAAATTAAAAATGTAAGATCTCATTTAATTAAATGCCATTTGTTTTATTTTACTATTTTATGTTAAATTAATATTAATCAGCTAATCATTTGTTATGGTCTGAAGAAGCAGGTAAGCCGCGAAAGCGCTCACCAGTTTGTTTTGTGTACATCTGTTACTGTTATTAAAACTGTTTTTACTCAGCTTCAGCCTTTTGGGCATCCATTTTTGGAGTATTATTGTGTCTGGACTTAGTCTTGTTCCTACTGAGCTTTTGTTATAACATTAATCAGCTGATGTCCAAATTAATTATGTATCTTTGACAGACTAAACAATTATATATTTTTACTATACCTAATGAAGTATTTTATATGAAAGTTCATGCGTGTGAATCTAATTTTCTTAAGTGTTCATTTTATCTTAATAAATCTCCTGTGGTCTGGAACTTCCTTTTGGATTTTGTTAATATTATCACAAATCTGTTTTTATATTACAAAGCCACATTTGTTGTCTACAACTAACTTTCATATTACTTTTGCTACACTCTTATCTAGTAGTGACATAAACACCTTGTAATTTTAGTTTGGTGCTGACGTTGGGTTATAAGAGGACTGCAGTATCAATTATTTCTCTTCTTTCAGTCTTACAGGTATAATTGCCTCTCAAAGTTGATGGGATGTCTCCCCTGAGTAGTTCCCAATTTATAATCGTAACCCATGTTCAGATCATGATATCCCCTGAAACCCAAAACTGTACCTTTACTGTATCTTGACTGGTATTCATAGGTTCATATGTTCATCAGTTGGTACTAGGCTATTGACCCTAGGGCCTATACAAGCCTAGCCATAACAATTCCCTGGATATTTCTTCCCACAATATTTACTTCCCTGGACCCCTGTCTAGAAGGGCGACTGACATGATCCCTGGGGTGAATTTCTTATCTCAAATCCAGTCATCAAGGTTCCTTTTGAAGAGGGCCAAAGAGGTGCTCTGCTTGACATGTATGGGCAGTCTATTCCACAGTATGGGGAGTCTCTGGGTCAGGAACCTATCCTTCCAGCATGTTTTGTTCATTGTGATGACAAAGTTTAGATCCCTGGAGCGTGTGGCTCTGAGGGATTGGGATTTCTTTAAGTGGAGCATGTCCAACAGCTCAGAGTTTGATATGGCCTTGTATGTTAAGCAGAGATCACCTCTGAGTAGACGATATGCCACAGAGTATAGCTGGAGGTTTTTTAGATGGTCAGCATATGGCATCTGCTTTAGGCCTGTGATTCTTTTAGTGATTTAGTATTTCTGCAGCCTTTCCAGCTGTTGCAGATGTCTTGTGAGGTACATACCAAACAGGGCATTATACTCTATAATGGGTCTAATAAAGGATGAGTACAGTGGGACAATGACCTCCTTTTTCCTGGATGAAAATCCCTTAGTGATGAGGTGTGCCACATAGAATGATTTCCTGACTGTTGTCGCGATGTGGTTATCGAAGGTGAGACCACTGTCCACCTGTGTCCCTAAGTCTCTCATCACACTTTCGGTGTTTAGTGTACTGCCACCTATGTGATAATTCATGGGTACTTGTTTTTTCCCAAAGGGGATAACTATACATTTCCTGGCATTAAGCTTGAGCCCATGGCTCTGGCACCAAGCATCTGTTTCTGTAAGGCCCTTTTGAAGAATATCCACATCATTTGTGGATTCAATAATGGCTCCCAGTTTGCAGTCATCTGTGAAGTTTGTTAGCCAGAGTCCCTTTAGTGTTGGCCTGTACTTCAAAGAAGTAGATGCCAACCAAGAGCGGTCCCAGGACTGAACCCTGAGGTACTCCACTTGTCACTTGTCTGGAGCTGGATTTGGAGTCAGCTACTTTTACAGTCTGGGTTCTGTCAGTAAGCCAGTTGGCAACCCATCGAGTGACATAGGGATTTATGCCCAGCTTAGTAAGTTTATCTATGATTCCAGAATGGGGGATGGTGTTGAAGGCCTTGGCGAGGTCCAGCTAGGTTCTGTGGACTGCCTTTCCCTTGTCCACAGCTCTGGCGACTGATTCGAAGAAGTCAGTCAGGTTCAGGAGACAAGATCGGCCCTTCATGTACCCAAACTGGGTGGGGTCCAGTGTTTGAAGGTTGACAATGTCTTTGTTTATAAGTTCCATGATAATATGTTCCATGCCCTTGCATATCAGGCTCGTCAGACTGATGGGACGGTAGTTCCTGGGATGCAAGTTGGATCCCCCTTGTGGAGTGGGATAACTGTAGATGTTCGCCACTCAGTGGGCAAAAAGTCTGAGGTGAGGCTATGATTAAACATGACACTTAGGTGAGGTGCCAGTTCATTTTGTAGTTCATGCAGTACACAGCTGGTCCCATGGATGCTGTATTCTTAGCTTTGGAGAGTGCGGTTTCTTCCTGTGTGGCCATGATTACTGGAATTTGGTATTAAGATGGGCCCTTTAGGGGGTGATGGGGGGGTGAAGTTGGTACTAAATTGATCTGCCAGGATATTGGCAATATCCTTGGGATCAGTATATTTAATGCCATTCTGTTGTAGCTCAGAGCAGATCTGAGCATTACCATTTAGATTCTTGACATAACTATAGAATGCCTTGTGGTTGCCTTTGGAATCTCTGGCAATTTTATTTCGTAACTAGCTTTTGAGGATTTTATGAGGGATTTCAGCTTCTTACTGAGGCTGGTAAGGGAGTTATTTTGCATCCTGGGATTTTCCTCTTTTCTGCAACAGTTTTTTCCTTCTGTTATATAGTTTGTTTATGGCAGTGGACCACCAGATTGGCTTCCTTTTTTTGGAGGAGAGCATCTTGGTTCTATTTGGGATGGCACGATTCATGCACGATTGGATGTGCTCATACAGTGCCTTAATGTAAGATTCAGCAGTCAAGCTTTCAGATCCCGTCTGCATGGGTGTCATGAGGTTTGTCACATCTGACTTGAGTAGCATGAAGTTGGCTTTGGAGAAGTTTTTTTACGGAGGTTTCCTTACTGGGGGGGTAGGGGTGGGATGTGGATGTCAAGGGTGATTTGCTTATGGTCAAACCTGACCAATGAGGGGGTGACCACTGGTGTGGAGCATCTATCTCCTATGTTGGTAATGACCAGGTCTAAGATATTGGAGCCCCTGGTGGGACAATGGATTAGTTGATCCAGGGCATTGGAATTTATGAATTCCAAGAACCGTTGGGAAAAGGTCTTGGTACCCGAGTAGTTTTCCCAGTTAATGGCAGGGTAGTTTAAATCACCCAGTATTAGGGTGTTTGGTTGTATTTTAATATTTTCCAGTATGTTTAGAAAGGTGTAGTGAGAATCTTGGGGCATGGTGGGGGATCTGTAGCAAGCTACAGTTTGGATTGCAGTCTTACCTAGTTTTAGTTGTACCTGGAGAATTTCAGATGCATTGTGTTGGGCAACTAGCCTGGAGGTGTGAATATCCTTGGTGAATATGGACACTTCACCTTTAGTGTTTTGGTCTTGGTTTGGTTGCCAAAAAGTGTGGTAAGAGTTGTAGCCTGGTATTGCAGGGGTGCTCTCTGGAGCCTTGAACCAGGTCTCAGTTACTGCACAGATATCGATGTTCTCCATTTTTAGGAGTGCCTCGTGCGAGTGCATTTTGAGGTTTAGACTTCTAACATTGAGTAGCATTACCTTCAGATTTTGCATGCTTGTATCTGTTATGGTGGTGGTTTTGTCCTTTGAACCTTGCCTAAAAATGGCACTATAGGGGTGGCGAGAGCTTTAGCCAGTAACCTGAATCCCGGGGTGACAGGTGTAGACCATCTCTGGCAAAGCATCATGGTTTGTCGATCATGTCTTCCCAGGCAGACAGATACTGGATCCCCTTTGAATGACACCAGAAGCTTAGCCAATTGTTGAAGTCAATCATTTTATCCTTATACTGTGGCATCATTCTGGGTGAAGGCAGGATGCTACTCAGGGCTGGGGTCATACCTGCCTGGGCCACATGATCTGAGAGCTCTTCCATGTCTCTTTTCATATAGTCCAGGGAGGTATGTCTCAAGTCATTCACTCCAACATGGACAATGACAGAGTCGTATTTGTACTTGTTGTGGAGTGACTTGAGTGCATGCATTATGAGGAGGATCCTGGCACCCAACAGGCAGCTGACTGTAATTTTCTCCTTGTTCAGCCTGGTGAGTGGGACATCAGTGTGCCTGACTATAGAGTCACCTATGACTAAAGTGTTGGGTACATTGTCTTGCCTTAGGGGCTGTTGTTGGGTGGCATACTGGTGTTGTGAGCTATGTGTCTCTTTGGTTGTGATTGGTGTTTGTTTGCATTTCAGCTTCGGAAGTCCTCGTTGCTGGGGCAGATTATTGTTAAGGGTCTCCACATATGTAGGTTTAGTGCTTCTATGTGTGGGTGTTGATGGTCTGGGTTTTGAAGGGCTATGTGTTGCTTGAGGGGTAGTGCAGGTGTTAACCTTCTCCTCTTGACTGTCTAGCACAATCTTGGCTGGAGAGAGATTTGCTTCCAGTTTGGCTATGTAAGTGCATCTCTCGCAGGTTGTAGTGTTGGGTGGTAGGAGGAGAGAATTGCCTGTGTACATGAGGCAGTTGCCGCATTGCCCCAGTATGCCCAGATTCACCAGGTGGACAGGAGAAATCACCAGAAGCTGACCCTTGGACATGCCTGTTTAGGTGCTTTTTTTGTAAAGTACAAGAGCTGTTTTCCCTTACCTTTGCAAGGTACTTTGCAATTATAGGCTGTTTGGTGCCTACGATTAATTTCTCCTTATTGACAAGGAGAGTTGAGTGCTTGTATCAGTCTCAGGCTTTCTAGTGCTTTCCAGCAGGTTCTAGAGCAAATGCTAGTCATGGGGGTTCAGATTTTAGTGCTACTACTGAGAAACCAGCTAGTTCTAAGGAAAAATTTGAAAAGCAGACTTTCTGACACCTGGAATAGTTTAACCGTAGCCCTGTGGTGCTGCATGATGCAAAAAATGTGCAAACACACTTGTTTTTAAGCCAGAAAGTTGAAAGGGACAGAAATCAGCTCAAAAAGGCTAATAAAATTAAAATTTCAGAGCTGGAAACCATTCCTCTAGTGTTAGATAGGCAGTACAATGCTCACCAGTCCCACTGGTAAGCAGTAGGACTTCCGTCTACCACAGCAATGTCTGGATAGCTCTGAACACAGAAAATAAATTCCTGGAACCAGCAAAGCCTGGGATCTGGACTGACTAGGAAAGGTGGGAAATGAGCAAACAAGATAGTATTTTTTTTGGTTAAAACAGGCTAAACAATGCAATAATACAGTAAATAAACACAGAAAAGGCTAACGTACTTGAGTGTGTAGTCCTAAACAGTAAATGCAATTAAAACTCTACAAAATTAGCAATTTAAAACTTTTTAAATGAAGCAAGGCAAGTGCACAACTGAAAAATGATTTAAGAGGCAGTAATACAGTAGAATAAGTAGCTAGTCTACATATACAGAGAAGTCTATATATACAGAAAAGCAGCTAAAACACACAAACAATTCAGATGCAGTGCAACATACAGCAGTTGAGTTGTAGCAATATTAAGGCAAATACAGTTTTAATAAATGCACTAAAATATACTCTATATTTCCAAAATGTTTGAGAAGCACAGTCAGAACACAAGGAGATTCAGGCAATTTTTTTTTAAAGAAAGGGAGAAAGGAGATACAGAAGGCCTTCTCAGATGTTCTCTCTGTATTAGGTAGAATGAGCTAATGACACTAGACTAGGAGGAGTGTCCCAGATCAGATTTACAGTAGGGGCGGGCAACTGCAAAGCCACCAAGTATATATATTTGGAGACAGCTACTTCTCAGGTTAACAATAACATTAATACAAACGAGATAAGTATCAACATGAAAGGGGCTATGGTGGTCTCTTACAATAACATTGCACATTGTGTTACAACAATATCGAGGAGAATGTGGGCTGTGACCTGTGTGACCTATGGTAAAGGTAGAAACCTTAAAATCATTTTGGAAGGTGGTACATAACCACTGAGTTGGAAAGGTGTTTCTATTATGACAAGATGTGGTTCACACAAATATTGTAAATATATCAACAATGGTCCACGTTTGTGTGGAAGGTTACAATACAACTATAGCATGCCCCAGGATGGTGAACTGTAGCACTAGCAACTCAATATATTTGGCCTTGTGTATATCTTGTCCTGCTTTTTATGTAGGAAAGTCCACAAGAAAATTAATGGAAAGAATTTACAAAAATCTTTATATATCCTTAAAGGCAATACTAAAAACACTTTATGCAGACACATGCAAAAATGCAGAGATTTCAACAAGTTTATGTTCTGCCATTGATAGGGTAGTATACAGTGACAAAGGGAGTATCTTGGACAATTAGCTTGAGATGAAGGAATTATATTGGCAAATAAGTTTAAATGCATGCATTGAACCAGGGTTGAACGGTTCCATGTCTATAGTTAGTGTTTTAAAAGCTATGGAAGCAACACTATGATAGTTCATTTGTTTAAAACTTTTTATATGAATTTAGTTTAACATATTAAGTATTTTTTAAAACTATGAGCAATTTTGTGTTTACTAAGTATGTACATTAACTGTTTCATTTTTTAAAATTTTTTTATTATATATTTTTTTGTGGAAATGTTTTAATGACGAGAGTATGTTTTAAGATCAAGTTATTCTTAATTTTTGTGGGATCTGATTGGTAACACAATTTTATTTAAGGACTACATAATTAGTAATTGCTTTTACACTCTAATGAAGTCCTGTTTACTATAAAGATGAATGTGCTAAAAATGTCATATTTTTTGAGTATTAAACTATTTATTGTTGAAGTCGAGTTCCCGTTATGTTTTTTTTAGACTTTTCACTGTGTAATACTTTAAGCTAGCCTCAAGTAGTGGAGGCCCATTGGATATATGCAACTGTCTCCTTGAGTGAATACAAATGTTTTAGGGCCTCCACTACAGCAGTTTTAAGGTATCATGCCGGAAAAACCCTAGCTCTGCTGGGCCTTGTAGTTTTTGTAAATGGCTTGTTTATATGACTTTTTTTATCCTTTTGTTTGGAGGTTCTTGGATATTAGGATGATGATCCCAGGAATTCTTTATTTTAATGAATTGAGAGCAAACTTGAACCTGGCAAATCTGTAGGGATTTCCACTCAGATCTTAAGTTTCTGTCTTTCTTTACTGATCCTTATCCATCCTCACCCCTCATCTAACAGTCACAGCTATAAGAAAAAAAGCTTGAAGTCATCATGTTGAATATTATTAGATATTTAATATTCTCTTTGTTACCGCAATTACCAAAAGTTCAAAAAAGAAACCCTTAACATGGACACTGGCATAAACACAAAATGATTGTCAGCTTGATAAACGTATATATGCTGCAGTAGTTTGCACCTCTAAAGTGGTGGACTGCACCCCAAATTGAATGCACAACATCAATGTTTAGCACCCAAATTTAGTGCCCCTGATTCCACACCAGATTAGACCCAGGCACTGCAGCCCCTAATGGCTGAAATAATTTTGTAAATGCATATATTTTAAATGCAGAAACCCTGATTCCACACTAGATTAGACCCAGGCACTGCAGCCCCTAATGGCAGATATAATTTTGTAAATGCATATATTTTAAATGCAGAAACCCTGATTCCACACCAGATTAGACCCGGGCACTGCAGCCACTAATGGCAGACATAATTTTGTAAATGCATATATTTTAAATTCAGAAACCCTGATTCCACACCAGATTAGACCTGGGCACTGCAGCCACTAATGGCAGATATAATTTTGTAAATGCATATATTTTAAATGCAGAAACCCTGATTCCACACCAGATTAGACCCGGGCACTGCAGCCACTAATGGCAGACATAATTTTGTAAATGCATATATTTTAAATGCAGAAACCCTGATTCCACACTAGATTAGACCCAGGCACTGCAGCCCCTAATGGCAGATATAATTTTGTAAATGCATATATTTTAAATGCAGAAACCCTGATTCCACACCAGATTAGACCCAGGCACTGCAGCCACTAATGGCAGACATAATTTTGTAAATGCATATATTTTAAATGCAGAAACCCTGATTCCACACTAGATTAGACCTAGGCACTGCAGCCCCTAATGGCAGATATAATTTTGTAAATGCATATATTTTAAATGCAGAAACCCTGATTCCACACCAGATTAGACCCGGGCACTGCAGCCACTAATGGCAGACATAATTTTGTAAATGCATATATTTTATATATTTTAAATGCAGAAACCCTGATTCCACACCAGATTAGACCCAGGCACTGCAGCCCCTAATGGCAGTCATAATTTTGTAAATACATATATTTTAAATGCAGAAACCCTGATTCCACACCAGATTAGACCCGGGCACTGCAGCCACTAACGGCAGACATAATTTTGTAAAGGCATCTATTTTATATATTTTAAATGCAGAAACCCTGATTCCACACCAGATTAGACCTGGGCACTGCAGCCACTAACGGCAGACATAATTTTGTAAATGCATATATTTTAAATGCAGAAACCCTGATTCCACACCAGATTAGACCCGGGCACTGCAGCCACTAATGGCAGACATAATTTTGTAAATGCATATATTTTAAATGCAGAAACCCTGATTCCACACTCGATTAGACTCAGGCACTGCAGCCCCTAATGGCAGATATAATTTTGTAAATGCATATATTTTAAATGCAGAGACCCTGATTCCACACCAGATTAGACCCGGGCACTGCAGCCACTAATGGCAGACATAATTTTGTAAATGCATATATTTTAAATGCAGAAACCCATATTCCACACTAGATTAGACCCAGGCACTGCAGCCCCTAATGGCAGATATAATTTTGTAAATGCATATATTTTAAATGCAGAAACCCTGATTCCACACCAGATTAGACCCGGGCACTGCAGCCACTAACAGCAGACATCATTTTGTAAATGCATGTATTTTATATATTTTAAATGCAGAAACCCTGATTCCACACCAGATTAGACCCAGGCACTGCAGCCCCTAATGGCAGACATAATTTTGTAAATGCATATATTTTAAATGCAGAAACCCTGATTCCACACCAGATTAGACCCGGGCACTGCAGCCACTAACCACAGACATAATTTTGTAAATGCATATATTTTATATATTTTAAATGCAGAAACCCTGATTCCACACCAGATTAGACCTGGGCACTGCAGCCACTAACGGCAGACATAATTTTGTAAATGCATATATTTTAAATGCAGAAACCCTGATTCCATACCAGATTAGTTGCAGGCACTGCAGCCCGTAATGGCAGACATAATTTTGTAAATGCATATATTTTAAATACAGAAACCCTGATTCCACACTAGATTAGACCCAGACACTGCAGCCCCTAATGGCAGATATAATTTTTCAAATGCATATATTTTAAATGCAGAAACCCTGATTCCACACTAGATTAGACCCAGGCACTGCAGCCCCTAATGGCAGATATAATTTTGTAAATGCATATATTTTAAATGCAGAAACCCTGATTCCACACTAGATTAGACCCGGGCACTGCAGCCACTAATGGCAGACATAATTTTGTAAATGCATATATTTTAAATGCAGAAACCCTGATTCCACACCAGATTAGACCCAGGCACTGCAGCCACTAACGGCAGACATAATTTTGTAAATGCATATATTTTAAATGCAGAAACCCTGATTCCACACCAGATTAGATGCAGGCACTGCAGCCCATAATGGCAGACATAATTTTGTAAATGCATATATTTTAAATATTTTAAATGTAGAAAGTTACTTGATGCACATCCTTATTTATCATTTTGTATTTACTATTTGAAAGTGGGTAGGTGGGCTGGTCTGAAAACCCTTTTCAGCTGTGACTCGGGCTCTGAGGCAACAAGCACTGCAAACAAACTTAAGAGTTTTCACTTCAAATATGAGACAGTGTTAAATGTACATGGCTGCAAAACTTTAGGAAGCTCATATACGGTTATTATGTAGTTTTTATAAAGTAGAATGTTATACAATTATTATATATTTCTAACAAAGTAGCAGAATTACATTAGTTTTTTTGTGCCTTTCAGTAACTTAAAAGAGGTAGAATACATTAAAGATTTTAAAGTGTTTAATTTAGCTACCTCATCCCAAAGCAGCTGGTGTAAGCACAGTGTGCAAGTTGTGTGTGCGTTTATGTTTGTGTGGTGTGTGCAGGTGTGTGCGTGCATGTGTTTTGTGTATACATGTGTATGAGTCATTTTGTATGAGTGTGTGTGTGTGCATGTGTAAGTCATTTTGTGTGATTAGTTCTTATGTGTCTCATTTGTTTTTGAATGTGTGTTTGAGTCAATTTGTATAAATCTGTACTTGTCAGTGTCTCTGTGTGTATAATTTATTTTGTGTGATTAGTTCTTGTATGTCTTGTGTGCTCTGTGTGTCGGACATGCATGTGTGTGTATGTGTGTGTGTGTGTGTGTGTATGTGTCTTTCTATCTGTATATGTGCATGTGCGTGCATTTGTGTGTGTATGTGTGCGTGTTTAAGTCATTTTGTGTGATTAATTCTTGGGTGTCTTGTGAATGTGTGCATGCGTATGTGTGTGTGTGTGTGTGTGTGTGTGTGTGTGTGTGTGTGTGTGTGTGTGTTTGCGTGTGTGCGTGCACGTGCGTGTATGTTAATATCATTTTGTGTGATTAGTTCTCGTGTGTTCGTTGTGTGCGCACGTGCATGTCTGTGAGTGTGTGTGTATGTGAGTATGTATGTTTCTATTTGTATGTGTGCATGTGTGTGTGTTTGTGTGCATATGTGTTTGCATAAGTAATTTTGTGTGATTAATTCTTGGGTGTCTTGTGAATGTGTACATGCTTGTGTGTGTGTGTTTGCGTGTGGTTGTGTATGGGGGAAGCATCTGACTGCATGCCATCTGCTGAGTACTTGCATTACCTACTGTAGCATATCGTTAGAGTGCTAAACTTGATTAGATTTTCAAACTGCCCAGCTGACCATTTCACAGGCATGGAATTCCCTTTAAATGGATGTAACAGTACAGGGACTGTGCATGACTATGAATCACATTTTATCGCAGCAGCACAACTCAGTTTGTGTGTGTAGAGTGAGTTGCTCTGATGCGCCGACCTCTATGAATTCCACTTCATGCTTTGACCCAGAGTTTAATCTTGACATAAACACCTAAGTTCATTGAAGTGGATAGTTGTAGCAATGTCTACTTTACATCTCACCTGACAGACTGCACCTGAGGTGGGTGGGTTCCTTTTCATCATGGCCTGCAGCATCCATGCTGCAATGATGATCATACAAGGTTGGATCACTTGGTGACAGATGCAGTGACTTTCATTTGGTGTAAGCCTAGTCAACCATACAGCCTCTTAACTGAAAATTCAGTATCACCGTTTAAAAGTGTTACACATGTGGCGGTGGGGGAAAGCCCCTGAAACCACCTCCCATGCAGAATAAACACCCATTTACTCTCATTTTTTAAATAATAAAGGCCAAGGCCACCAAACGTAAGAGAAAAAAGTCCTGTTTTTAGTAAAGTTCCAATCAGGTAGCTAATTTTCCTTGGATAGCTTTGATATAATGGATATGAAGCCACATTCCCAGAGTGGGAGGTAGAAACTCTACCCTTCTACTTCTACTGTCATAAAAAACAATTATGTAACCTGGTAAGCAACTGATAGTGCAGTGCATACACCTGAGCTTAGTCTTCTGCAATACCTGCCTTCCTGTCTTTTTTAGTATTACCCATGACACCTAGTATTGTTTATGCACCAGATAGTATAAGCAAACCGTTTTATGACTTATGCCATTTGCAAAATAAGTTTATTACTTTGCAGCATTACACATTTAGCAAGACTCAAGTGGGACCAGTCCTTGAGGTGGGTTGTCATAATGGTGAAGGCCTTTATTCACAGCTACTAGGTGCAGGGTTTGATTCTAATCTCTAGTTATTTGGTAGACTTGCAATACTTTACAGACTAGTAGCCTAGTATTTACCTTTGAGGCATGAATACTTTTGCATTACAGTAATACACAGCTGTGGACAATAAGGAGCTTGTTTCAGAATATCCAGAAGCTGTCAGTCCAGACATCTGTTACCAAAGTGGCCTCCTTTCTGCACTTTCAGCAACTTCCTGTCATCCTTTTTTTTCTCTTTCTTGGCACCACCATCAATATCCCACACTTTCAATGTTAGTTCATTCATTTGTTAGAAAACAAGCAAATACTCCACTCTGTATGACTGAGTTGTCTGTCACTTCATTTACATGTTTTTTCTATACCATCATCTTTCTATTTTTGCACACTGCCTTTTCTACCTACCTCCTTGGTGTCTGATTAGAGGAGCAATTATTCATTCATTCATTCACAAAGTAGATTCACACTAGGCTAATTACCAATTTATGAGTCATTTTAAGCCTAGCCAGTTATTCCATATGAGAATCAAACCCTGCATCTTGTGTCTGTAAGGTAAACACCATAACCATTATGCCAGCCTCCCATGATCTGATAAATCTGAATGATATTCATGACCTGCATCTGTGATTTTCTATGGGCTGAGCAGGCTGGTGACATGTGTGTGTGACTTGTGATGACCTGTGAGGGTTTCTGTTTCCCGCTAAACAATTTTCTGTTTTTTATTTAAAAAAAGAAAAAAAAATCCACAGTCTGTTTGTATTTGAATGTAATTTAGATTTGTTTTTTTTTTCCTTTCTTTGGATGCCATTTGAATTCAAATAGGAAAGAATGAACCTGAAAGACTTAGCTGCTTCATCCTCCGTAATATCAATGAAAGTCATTCTGAATGTTGAAGTATCTTTTCTGTCACACTGCTCTGGATAAGTGTTTCAGTACACAGTGCCAGTACTTATGATTTTTAATAAGCTGCCAGATTGCTTTCTTTTAATAACTGATTATGCTTCATAATGGTTTTCTACCTCACAAAAAAACTGAGGGTTTAGGAAAACTGCTCATTTGCACAAGCATCTGCAGAAACTGCAAAATAGATGATGGCACATTTCTTATAAGCTGCCTGGCTGCATAAGCACGCTGCTATACATTTTATAAGATCTGGCTTTAGAATTCATGTATTGATGCTTATGATTTTACCTTTTGAGACTGCAGAGGGGAACCACCAGCTGCTCCTTGAATAGGTGAGCAGAGACTTGGCCGTATTAAGTTGAGATAAGTACACTGCACAATAAATACTTGATTAAGTGAGTAATGAGATTAATTAAACATTGAGCTTTTTTGGAAAGTGCTCCGTGCCTACATAAGACACACAGAACTCAAATCATGATGAGGAATGCTTCCTGCTGTGTCCTCACCGATGCTTTACTTTTGTCTTGTTGCCCTTATGGAAATGAGCAGGAAAAAAAAAGCCTTTACAAGCAAAACAAGGAATCATTAATCAAATATGGCAGGTAGTCGTGAGGGATACTGTAGCCCGCAGTACCTGCTTCTTATACGTGAAGAACAAAGCTCTCGAGGTACGATGATCTGCTTTTCGTCAAAAGGTGTTACTGGCAAGCTTTAAAGAAGACGCTAGATAAGTAGGGTCACATATAGTCTGACAAGTTTCTTTCTTGTGACAGTGATTAAAGCTCCTTACTGTGTTGGCATAAGAAGATGAAATGCGTGCTTAAGCATTACATTTCCTAACCCGAACATGAACAAATGTACAAATTTAGCTAAGAAGTTATATCTTGTCTGGTCTAGTGAAGTAATACAAATTAAATATGAATTTTATGTATTCTATTAAACTGTGGCAGAAATCCTTAAAGTATATGTCTGACGTGGAAAGAAAGAGATGCAGACAGAATGATCTAAGTAAAAAAAAACAAAAATGTAACTCTATTAGCAATTAGCCTAGAAACAAGACAAAACTGATTTGTAAAAACACACTATAAATCAAAAATGTTAAAGGATGTTGCAATCTTTAGTATTCTCCAAAAATAATCAAAAATTTTAAATAAAGTTAATGGACTTACTTTGCTTATATTATCTTTATAGGTGTTCATCATACTGATCACTGCTGCGCTATCCTTACCTATATAGGTTATATCCTGCCAAGGGTATAACAACTGGCCAGCTTCCAAAGCTTTAAGGCACCCTTCACGCACCGGTCAGGCAGCTCAAGTGGAGATGACTAAAAGACAACTTTGGGCACCAAGCACTTCAGAGCTTTATTGATGTTGAAAAGTAAGCTTCTCTGAGGCTTTTGAGGATTGAAGTTTGGCTTGTGCTGTTCCTTTGTTGGGCAGATTAAGTTCTCTTTCTGGAAAACAAAAACTTCCATTTAATAATTTTGCTTATTATTTATACTTTCATTTTCAAGAAAATTATTTTAAAGCTAGGAGTTTGTGTTTTAATGGAATGTTATTAGACTGTACTGTACTTTTAAACAGAAGCAGTGTTTTTCTTGTCAGTTTAAAAGTCGTTTAAAGTAACTGAAAACTATTTTTTTTCCTGTGGTGAAATTGTGTTTATTTTACTTTGTGTGGCTGACATAGTGTTTTAAAGTGTATTTATATGGGGAAAAAGTGACTTTTAATGACTTTATTATTAATGGCAGTTGCTTGTTTTCGCTAGGAGAGAGGCACCATTTTTGGCTTGAACATGGAACTAAATGTAGATCCCACAGTTGAGCCTTCTTCCAGCCCCAGAAAGAAAAAGTTAAGCGAACAGCCTTTGCCATCACAACAGGCTAGCAGTTTACCTGAGTTGCAGGTGGGTGACTGTGCTGTGGCCATTTGTTGTACCTCAGACCATTCATGTTTGACCCCAACCCTTCTGGTGTAGCACTTACAGCCACTATGGACCATGGATTAGCCATGTTCTCTGCAGCTGTTGGGGTCCCCTCAGTGGGCAACTCTTGTCAGTCCTGGGAGAGGGAACAGGGAAGGCTTCCCTGATTTGTCAGAATGTTGTCCCCATTCCTGGGGAAGTTGCTGCTGCTATAAATAACATTGTTGACACCATTTTTCCTGTCAAAAAGAAGCAGAAAACAAAACATGTATCTACTTCTCCTCAAATTTCTTTAGACAGGAGAAGTTTACTGGGTCTGGCTCAGGGTTTAATTGAGCAATTGATCCTTCTTATAAGATGATTTCTGCTAAAAGAAAGAGGGGATACTTCTTTTCCTGAAGACATTCAAAATTCTGAATGTGGCTAGGAGGATGAAAGGACAGATACAGGGTTTTCTCCTCAGATTTCTGATTCACACTCAGAGGAGAGCTCAGTGTTTGTTTCTCCTGTGAGGGTTTCTCTTTCTCTGAAACTATTTCTAGAATGTGTCAATGTTTTCAGTGGGAGAACACTGATGTTTTTCAGTCCCTCAGAAACTACTTTGACCTGTTATAGAAGGAATTTCCAGAGCCTGCACCCATTCCTTCAGTTTTGTCTGCCTTGGAGGATGTCTGTGTCACTGCCTGCAATTTTCCTGACAGTCATCCAGCTACTCCTAAAAAGGCAGACATGATGTATAAAGTTACTCAGTCTTTCAAGTTTTTATACCATCTTCCCAAACCTGATCCAACAGTTATAGCTTTAGATAATTCTGCTGCTGTTAAACACTTACCTAATTCCAATCCTACTATTTCTGATACCGTTGGAAAGATTATTGATGAGTATGGGGAAAAAAGTGTATACTTCTCCAACTTTGATTTTCAGGATTATGAATTGTCAGGCTCATATGTTATGGTTTGTCCTGGCTAGTTGTAAAAGTATGAAAGATGTTTCGCCTGCAGTTTCTTCTTGTGAGGAAAAATCTGCTTTAAATAGCTGAATCTCTTTTATTGTTCAAGGCACTACTCGTATCACTCTATGCAGCGTGTTCATGACTCTGGTGATACTTTTTCCAGGGCCATGGTCACTGGTACTGCTTTGAAGAGGCTTGCATGGCTGCGCTCTCAGAACCTCCCAGTTCATGTTAAAAATGAAATTTTAAATTCTCATTTGAATAGTGATTTATTTAATTTTTGGCCCCTCTGCTACAGAGGTGAACAAAATGTGTCAGGAAAAGGGTAAGCTGATCCAGGGTATCTCATCAGTTTTTCAGCCCTCCTTTTCCAAATTTTCCAAGGGATTCTCTAACTCCTCATCCAATTTTGGTAAGAAAAAAATAAATCGTCTCAACAAAAAAGGGGGGGTCAAAGAAGAACTCTGGAAACTCCCAAAACCATGGACAGTCCAACAAGTCAGAATGACTAATTAAGTCTCTTCCCTACCACCCTGACATTTCCTTTTATTTTCCAGAAAGTCTGAATCTCTACTTTTCTGTTTGGCAAAAGATAGTTCCATGCAAATTTATTCTGAAGATCATTCATCAAGGTTACAGATGACAATAGGAGGAAACTCCTCCTTCCTAGGGGCAATTCCTTATCTTCCAGACCAGACTGTTTATTTCCACCTTCCCTTCATCACAAGGAGTGATAGAACCAATTCCCCCTACCCAGGAGTGAAATAGGTTTTATTCAAGGATATTTTATTACTGAAGAAGGAAAGAAAATGCTTGGAGACCAGTTCTGGAGCTTTCTTTCCTAAACCAGTTTTGTGATAGTGCCCACATTCAAAATGTCATCAGTTCACAACCTGTTACCTTGTCTTCCTCATTTGAGTTTCCTGGTAACACTAGATTTAAAAGATGCTTATCATCACATCCCTATTCATCCAGATTTCAGGCATTTCACTAGATTTTGTGTGTCTGGATCACATTATCAATTCTCTTCCTTACCCTTTGGACTATCCACTGCACCAAGAGTGATCACAAAGTGTCTAGCTCCAGTTACAACTCATTGCAGGTTACAGGGTATCCACATTTTTTCCATATTTAGATGACTAGCTTATCTTTGCAGAGTCTTTTTTATAGTGTCAGGGTTCTCTTTTTTGGGTGAGAGATCTCTTACACAATCTGGATTCCAAGAGAGCATTCTAAAGTGTTTCTTCACTACTCGCAGGATTGTGTGTCTGGGATGTCAGCTAGATACCACAGTTCAAAGACTGTTTCATCCGCAGAGAAAAAATAGATCAATTTCTAGATCTGTTTCTAGGGAGTGCCTCAGGAATTTGGATCGCATAGCTTCTATGATTCTCATGATAACCCTGGCAAGACTCCACATCAGAAAGATACAATGATACCTGAACTCTCTTTGGTCTTAGCACCAACACACTTGTCCTTTTAAATCCCAGTAATGGGATTTTTCAGAATAGAAATCACTTGGTGGAGACAACAAATATCCCTAACTCCAAGTCTCCCCTTCTCCTTTCCTGTTCTAAAGCAGTGAGTCACCACAGACACCTCGGACTTTGTCTGGGGAGAAATTTCAGGAGGGATAAAAGTGCAAGGTGTGTGGGACACCGAGGACAGACACAAACACATAAATATGAAGAAGTGCTGTCAACTCTCTGAATTATCTTTGGTCCCCAGGACCTCTCCAAGTTGTTACAGACAACATGACAGTCATGTGGTTCATCAACAATGCAAGGGGGAACCAGGTTGTACCCCCTTTGCAGGCTAGCCATGTTAGCTTGAGATATAGCTTGACAGTGCAATCTCACTTTACAGGTATTCTACATTTTGTCAGAGCAACACTTTGTGGCAGACAAGCTAAGGAGGAAAACAGCAGACCATCAGAAATAGAAACTAGATCTGTGGGCTTTCCAAGATTGAATCTATCTGTGGAGAGTTTCTCAAGTGATTTCTTTGCTTCCTCTCTGAACAATCAGCTGGAAATATTGTGTTCCAGGCTCCATTGTAAGAAAGCTTGGAAGACAGATGCCTTTTCTTTTCCTTGGACAGGAATACTCATGTATGCTTTTCCACCATTTCCACTTATATCCAGGTTACTTCTTAAGATTCAGAAGGAATTCCCCAAGATCATTGTGGTGACTTCCTTCTGGTCAGGCAACAGTGATTCTCCCTTCTTTTGGAAGTGACCATGGGCAGTTACCGCAAGCTTCCTCACAGACTGGATTTACTCACACAACAACAGGATGTTTAATATACCCTGACACTAATTAACTTCAATCGACTGTCTGGATGATAGGGTCTTAATTCCTTTTAGGCACCTCTTTGCTGATGGCATGCAGGAGGCACTAATGCAGGCAAGAAAACATGTTTCCAACAACCTAACCAGCACCCATTCAGGGTTAGCTGTTGTCCGGTTTTACAATATTTGTGTGAGTTTCTATTCTGTGGCCTTTCTTACTCCTCTGTCAAGGTTGATTTGTTGGCTATTTCAGCATGTCTGCCCATAGAGCCACCTATTTCAATGCAGTCTCATGTTAAAATATTTTTGAAAGGGGTTTTGCATAAGACACCTCCAAGAAAACTGATGGCCCCTCCTTGGGATTTAATTTTGTGTTAGAGGAGCACTTATTCCAAGTGAACCAGCTAGCCTGGCTGACTTGAAATTCTTAACATGGAAAACAGTTTTGTTAGTTGCGCTGACCTCAGTAAGAAGATTATCTGAGTTACAAGCTCTTATGATAAGTCAGCCTTACCTAATTTTCCACCAGGACAAGGTCTCTTTGAGAAGTAATCCTTCCTTTATGCCTAAATCTGAATTTAGTTTAAGTTACTCACCACACACATCGACCTTCTTATGCAGAGGTAGTTAAAAGAAACCTTCCCAAACCTCAAAAAACTCCTAAGCTGTCACACTGCAACACCTAGCCTTAACAATCACTAAAAAACACACCAAAATCCACACCTAACACCATATACAAGCCTGCAACAGCCAATGATTTCCCCGAAACAAAGCCCATAAGGCAAGCAAGCACTTTACCTAGTACCCCTGTCATAGGAATTTCTATTGTACAATACTCAGATATTCTTTTTACCAGGCTGGACAAGGAGAAGCTAATGGTTAATTGCCAATCTGGAGCCAGGAATTAAAGTATCACACAGACTCAAATCACTGCACCACAGGTACCAATAAAATTCTATCATAGTCCATGTGGGTGTAAATGACCTGAGGCATACCTCACTAGTGAGTCTTGTGATAACCAAACAACAGCTTAAGTCACTGCAGCAGAGGTACCAGTATAATTCTATCATAGTCCATGTGGGTGTAAATGACCTGAGGCATACCTCACTGGTGAGTCTTGTGATAACCAAACAACAGCTTAAGTCACTGCACCACAGGTACCGATATAATTCTATCATAGTCCATGTGGGTGTAAATGACCTGAGGCATACCTCACTGGCAAGTCTTGTGATAACCAAACAACAGCTTAAGTCACTTCGTCACAGGTACCAGTATAATTCTATCATAGTCCATGTGGGTGTAAATGACCTGAGGCATACCTCACTGGTGAGTCTTGTGATAACCAAACAACAGCTTAAGTCACTTCACCACAGGTACCAATATAATTCTATTATAGTCCATGTGGGTGTAAATGACCTGAGGCATACCTCACTGGTGAGTCTTATGATAACCAAACAACAGCTTAAATCACTTCACTACAGGTACCAATATAATTCTATCATAGTCCATGTGGGTGTAAATGACCTGAGGCATACCTCACTGGCAACTCTTGTGATAACCAAACAACAGCTTAAGTCACTTCGTCACAGGTACCAGTATAATTCTATCATAGTCCATGTGGGTGTAAATGACCTGAGGCATACCTCACTAGTGAGTCTTGTGATAACCAAACAACAGCTTAAGTCACTGCAGCAGAGGTACCAGTATAATTCTATCATAGTCCATGTGGGTGTAAATGACCTGAGGCATACCTCACTGGCGAGTCTTGTGATAACCAAACAGCTTAAGTCACTGCACCACAGGTACCGATATTATTCTATCATAGTCCATGTGGGTGTAAATGACCTGAGGCATACCTCACTGGCAAGTCTTGTGATAACCAAACAACAGCTTAAGTCACTTCGTCACAGGTACCAGTATAATTCTATCATAGTCCATGTGGGTGTAAATGACCTGAGGCATACCTCACTGGCAAGTCTTGTGATAACCAAACAAAAGCTTAAGTCACTGCACCACAGGTACCAATAAAATTCTATCATAGTCCATGTGGGTGTAAATGACCTGAGGCATACCTCACTGGCGAGTCTTGTGATAACCAAACAACAGCTTAAGTCACTTCGCCACAGGTACCAATATAATTCTATCATAGTCCATGTGGGTGTAAATGACCTGAGGCATACCTCACTGGTGAGTCTTGTGATAACCAAACAACAGCTTAAGTCACTTCGCCACAGGTACCAATATAATTCTATCATAGTCCATGTGGGTGTAAATGACCTGAGGCATACCTCACTGGCGAGTCTTATGATAACCAAACAACAGCTTAAGTCACTTCGTCACAGGTACCAATATAATTCTATCATAGTCCATGTGGGTGCAAATGACCTGAGGCATACCTCACTGGCGAGTCTTATGATAACCAAACAACAGCTTTAGTCACTGCACCACAGGTACCAGTATAATTCTATCATAGTCCATGTGGGTGTAAATAACTTGAGGCATACCTCACTGGTGAGTCTTGTGATAACCAAACAACAGCTTAAGTCACTTCGCCACAGGTACCAATATAATTCTATCATAGTCCAAGTGGGTGTAAATGACCTGAGGCATACCTCACTGGTGAGTCTTGTGATAACCAAACAACAGCTTAAGTCACTTCGCCACAGGTACCAATATAATTCTATCATAGTCCAAGTGGGTGTAAATGACCTGAGGCATACCTCACTGGTGAGTCTTGTGATAACCAAACAACAGCTTAAGTCACTTCGCCACAGGTACTAATATAATTCTATCATAGTCCAAGTGGGTGTAAATGACCTGAGGCATACCTCATTGGCGAGTCCTATGATAACCAAACAACAGCTTAAGTAACTTCACCACAGGTACCAATATAATTCTATCATAGTCCATGTGGGTGTAAATGACCTGAGGCATACCTCACTGGCGAGTCTTATGATAACCAAACAACAGCTTTAGTCACTGCACCGCAGGTACCAATATAATTCTATCATAGTCCATGTGGGTGTAAATGACCTGAAGCATACCTCACTGGTGAGTCTTGTGATAACCAAACAACAGCTTAAGTCACTTCGCCACAGGTACCAATATAATTCTATCATAGTCCATGTGGGTGTAAATGACCTGAGGCATACCTCACTGGCGAGTCTTATGATAACCAAACAACAGCTTAAGTCACTTGCCACAGGTACCAATATAATTCTATCATAGTCCATGTGGGTGTAAATGACCTGAGGCATACCTCACTGATGAGTCTTGTGATAACCAAACAACAGCTTAAGTCACTTCGCCACAGGTACCAATATAATTCTATCATAGTCCATGTGGGTGTAAATGACCTGAGGCATACCTCACTGGTGAGTCTTGTGATAACCAAACAACAGCTTTAGTCACTGCACCACAGGTACCAATATAATTCTATCATAGTCCATGTGGGTGTAAATGACCTGAGGCATACCTCACTGGCGAGTCTTATGATAACCAAACAACAGCTTAAGTCACTTCACCACAGGTACCAATATAATTCTATCATAGTCCATGTGGGTGTAAATGACCTGAGGCATACCTCACTGGTGAGTCTTGTGATAACCAAACAACAGCTTTAGTCACTGCACCACAGGTACCAGTATAATTCTATCATAGTCCATGTGGGTGTAAATGACCTGAGGCATACCTCACTGATGAGTCTTGTGATAACCAAACAACAGCTTAAGTCACTTCGCCACAGGTACCAATATAATTCTATCATAGTCCATGTGGGTGTAAATGACCTGAGGCATACCTCACTGGCGAGTCTTATGATAACCAAACAACAGCTTAAGTCACTGCACCACAGGTACCAATATAATTCTATCATAGTCCATGTGGGTGTAAATGACCTGAGGCATACCTCACTGGCGAGTCTTGTGATAACCAAACAACAGCTTAAGTCACTTCGCCACAGGTACCGATATAATTCTATCATAGTCCAAGTGGGTGTAAATGACCTGAAGCATACCTCACTGGTGAGTCTTGTGATAACCAAACAGCTTAAGTCACTGCACCACAGGTACCGATATAATTCTATCATAGTCCATGTGGGTGTAAATGACCTGAGGCATACCTCACTGGTGAGTCTTGTGATAACCAAACAACAGCTTTAGTCACTGCACCACAGGTACCGATATTATTCTATCATAGTCCATGTGGGTGTAAATGACCTGAAGCATAACTCACTGGCGAGTCTTATGATAACCAAACAACAGCTTTAGTCACTGCACCACAGGTACCAGTATAATTCTATCATAGTCCATGTGGGTGTAAATGATCTGAAGCATACCTCACTGGCGAGTCTTATGATAACCAAACAACAGCTTAAGTCACTTCGCCACAGGTACCAGTATAATTCTATCATAGTCCATGTGGGTGTAAATGACCTGAAGCATACCTCACTGGCGAGTCTTGTGATAACCAAACAACAGTGCAATGACAATAAGACATCACAACCAGAAAATCGTGTGAAATACAAACTTCTAGATATTCTCATAATATAGAGAACATGAGAATTATATTGCGTAATAAATACAGGTACAATAAGGAACCAATCAGCTGCTACAGTGGTATATAAAATAATTGTAGTAATAAGTAATAATATAACTGGCTAAGAGAAAAGTAAATGTTAGGTCTGATACACATGTAATTGTATGTATACATCTCTCTTCTAAGCATGTGTAATTGTATGTATGTTTTTCTCTTCTCAATTTGAGCATGATGCACGTAATTTAATTTAGACCTCATTCTAGTGTTTAAATGACAACAAAGTTTACTCTGACTGGACTATATGAAAAGAGGCATTATGGATCTCTCTGAATATGTGTCACAGACAGGTAGATGCCTTGCACTGAGCAGCATTCTACTTTCAGAAAAGATGATGCCACAGTATGAATATAAAATAATTGATTTTAATAATTGGCTTAGTTTCTGCTGGCACTCCAGGGGAATCTAGTATCTATCAGCATATGGGAGTACATGGTTAACAAACCACTTTGCATGGGAGTACATGGTTAACAAACCACTTTGCATGGGAGTACATGGTTAACAAACCACTTTGCATGGGAGTACATGGTTAACAAACCACTTTGCATGGGAGTACATGGTTAACAAACCACTTTGCATGGGAGTACATGGTTAACAAACCACTTTGCATGGGAGTACATGGTTAACAAACCACTTTGCATGGGAGTACATGGTTAACAAACCACTTTGCTTTGCAAAGATCATTTGTACCTGTCCTCTCCAAGGCTTTTAGATATTTAGATATTGGCTAAACCTTTATCCATTCCCTTACAGCCTTTTAAGGCAAGTTCAAAATGACAAAACTACCAACTTGGCAAAACAAAAAAAAAAATCAAAGCAATCTTAAGGTGTTGCAGCTCAATGCTAGGAGGCTAAACAAGAAACTCCACACCTTACAAGCTCCCCTCACTGTGGAGAATACAAATATAGTTGCTGTTACTTAGTTTTGGCTTAAAGCCACAGAAAGTACTCCAGCTATGGAAGACTACTGTCCCTTCCACACATGTAGACCAACAGCAGCACAGACAGGGGGTAAAGGTGGAGGTGTGTTGATCTACATTAGCAACAAATACAAGTCCAAGCTGGTTAAACAAGATGATGCCCTGAAGTGTATCCACATCTAAATCTCCAGAGAAATTCCCTACCATGTACTAGCCAGCTAGAGGTTGGCCTGTATGACCCACAAACTTACAACTCTTTCCTAGACATACTAGAAGCACTCACCATCCAATCAACCAAATACCCTATTCATGGGAGACTTAAAATATCCGTCTATATAGTAGGAAACATACACTGCCTCTAACTCACAGGCACAGCATTTCCTGGACTTTATCAGCACAATCACTTTGGACCAGATAGTGCACACTCCCATCGGAGTATCAAACATATTGGACCTAATAGTCACCAACATGGCAGAGCGTGCCCCCTCCCATGTCATGTCCTCATTGGAAGAAGGACCACAAAGCTATCTCCCAAGAAATAAAAATCAACCCCCCCCCAAAATAAAAACAACTAAACCTGTAACAGTTAGGAACTAATTCTAAAGCAAACTACATATTATTAACTGTTAGTTTGTCTAAATTCATGGCTCCCGCAAACCCTGAGAACATAGCTACCAGTGCAGAATTATTTACAGAAACCCTGTGCAAACATGAACTGGCTGCATTGTGGCTTTTGTACCTACCAGAAGCAAGCCCAGATCTAACACCTAAAACAAACCACATTAGTGGAATTCTCACCTTAACATGCTATATAACAAAAGAAAAAAGTCATGGCCAAACTCAGAAAGAGCAGCTCTCACACAGACAAGAACTCACTGATTCAACTAAACAAGAAACTAAGATATCTAATAAAGTCCAACAAGGCCAGTTACTAGGTCAGGATAGCCTCCTAGGCTAAAAACAATCACAAGGCCTTCTTCAGCTATGTCAGGAACTGTAAAGGTAATAGTCAGCAGTGTGGTATACTGAAGGTAAATGGTCCAACCTTCACTAACCAGGGTGACATAGCAAACTTGCGGGATGATACATTTAGCTTTAGCTTTACTCCCCACTGCCCCCCCACTACCCCATGTGAATTCCCTTCTAGCATATTCCCCCAATTATCAACATGGAGTAGGTCCTGGAGGCACTCTCTAATGCAAAAACATTACTTCAAAGGACCCTGACAATATTTCTGGATGCCTCCTAAATAGCTTAAAACATGACTTCAACTACAGCCTCAAAAGAGGTTACATGCCAGGTGAATGGAAGGCTGCAACGGTCATCCCTCTTTATAAGGGTGACCATCAACTGACCCTGGGAACTACAGACCCATCAGTCTGTCAAGTCTAATTTGCAAAGCCATGGAACGGGTTATCATGGAAATGATCAAGTACATTGGCAACCTAGAGACACTGTACCCCTCCCAGCCTGGATTTGTTAAGGGAAAGTCATGACCACCTAATCTGGTAGACTTCGCTGAGAGGGTCACCATGGCTATAGATGTGGGGGAAATGGTGCATACCACCCACCTTTACCTGGTATGAAGTTGATACAATACCCCACTCAGGTATTGTTGACAAACTCTCAGAAATAGGCATAAATCTCTGTATAACTCGCTAGAGTGCCAGATGGCTCACAGATAGGACTTAAGAAGTCATGATTGGTGAGGCCACCTCCACCAAGAGACCGGTCACCAGCGGAGTATCCCAAGGCTCTGTGTTGGGCCTGCTCCTGTTTGGAATTTTCTTCTTAGAAGTCAAGGCTAATGTCAAAGGCCTCTGGCTCACCAGGTTTGCAGATGACTATAAATTTGGAGCCATCACAGATTCCCGCCATGACACCAACATCCTACAAGACGGTTAACACAAATGAATTAATGGTGCAAAAGTCACAGATTAAAACTCAACGCAAAGAATTACATTATCATGCCCTTTGGGAAATCATCCATCCATGCTTTCTTCAATGATAAATCACCCCTAAGAGTTGAGCCAATACTAATGGATGTGGGAACATATGTAGATGGTAACCAGGCATTTGACTGACATATAGTTAAGACAGCAAGAAAATCATTCTACGTCACCCAATGAATAAGCAAGGGTGTGGCATCCACAGTAGTAATAGTACTACTCAGAAGCATAGCTGGCTGAGACAATGCCCTGAGCAGGCACCATGAACCGGCTCCCCACTCCCTCAACAACAAAAAAAAAAAAAGCACACACACACAAAAAGCACACTTTAAGCACTTTACTATATCTATATTAAGCTGATGTACTTATTAACTTATTACAGATCCATGACCACAACAACCCACTAGCTCTTACATTGAAGAGCAAAAAAAAAAAAAAATATTTTCAGATGATGCCATCTTTGAACTGCTAAGTGTAGCATCTAAACATAAAAAACATTTGTCACAGTCTCTAACAATAGCAGTGCCAGAGTACACTAATATCCATTATCAGTTCAAAACCAAGTATCCATATTATGCACTTTTAGGTTGAGGTTCCTTTATGGCTCCTCAAATAACTATTCAACATGTGGTCAACAACTACCTTGTTAGCCATTTTCCCTCTGATCTTATTTCCCTAGAGTTAGTAGTCCTTGGACATCATCATCATCAACTCCCTTTCCCATTTTAGACTGGGCTGGGGTACCGCATCAACTGTCACCACATCTCTCTATTCAGAGCAACTGTCCACCAATCATGGACAGTCAATACCAGTCTCTGAACATGTTTTGTGTTATTTTATTCTACTGTGCTATCACAGTTCATGTGAGTAATTTTTTCAGCCTTGCAGTGTGGTTTTTTTTTGATAATTGTGTGACCATGTAATTAGCATATTTGAGAGATATGGGGGTGATGCCGTGGAGATGGTGGGTGCAGGGTGCATTACCTCCCTGTAATGGTGGGTGTAGGGTACATTACCTCTGTGTGAAAGAGACATTTCATGTGTTTTCCATTGTGTTGATTTGGCGTTATTATTCCTGAGCTATTTGGATTGCTGAGCTTACATTTAGTGGTTCAGGAGTAAACTTCTCATAGAGGAGCCCCCCAGTGCCCATTCAGTGTCAGGTTAGGCACAGATGAGGTGACATAGTGCCAGTGGCACTTAGTCATAGTGTTTTAATACCACCAGTGGCACTTAGTCATAGCGTTTTTAATAGCAGCAAACTGAAAATGTATTATTGACCTAATGGAATGCATGCTGTCATTTGTAGCTTATCCCTGGTGAATATTCAGACTGGAACTATGGAATTAAGAGGTCTTAATGATTTGTCAGAAAACCATAGATCTTATAAGCAACAAAAGAACAATATGAAGAAAAAATTAGGACATTCTGTAAAAATCTGGACATTTGGGAGGTATGTGCTAATCAACTACATCACATTGACTCCACTTCTTAAAAACTATAACTACTGCCTAAACTCAATGCATTGCAACATTTTAAAATGTAATGTTTTGAAATTTCATGTGAATTTTAATATATTATTGATGGTTTATGTTGCTGTTCTTTTAACCCAGGCTGTACATAAAACGGGTCTTTGACACAATTTAACAAATAAGATAAGTATAAATAGATACATGTTGCAAAATTCTAGCAACCAAGGACTTTATTGTAGAGATTCGAGGTTTTGCATTTCTTTCTGAACTGTAATTGTAGAGATTTCAGGCTTTAATAGGAGACAGCTCTTAGCATACATGACTATCTGTAGTTCATGAAAGTCAGTAATAAAGTAATCGAGAAAAAGGTGGAAAGGTACCGGACTTAATACCAACCCTTGTGATATGACAGCACTCATACAATCCAGTGGATTAAGTCAATCTAAAAATGACTTGAAGGGAACAATCCGTCAAATAATTTTACCTCCATTTGAAAACATTTTCTACAATTATTTCATGTTTTTGGGGTACAGAGTAGTGAGTTAAAGCAAAAGCCTTTCTCATGTCCCCAGGTACAGCACAAGTGAGGATGCCTTTCTCCACAATAAACAGAATGACATCAGTGTACCTTTTTGTGAAGACCTTGTTAGAACTGGATGCGAAGGCCATTAGTGGCGTAGTCCAGTATTTGATTGTATGCAATCATCTGAAATATTTTTGCTATGAGTTATATGTTGACTATGGGGGGGGGGGGGTAGAGTCACAAAGCCAGATCAGGGAGGCGAACATGGGTAGGTGGCAACATACAACAAATTTAAATGAGGGTGGGAGGGTGCTATTTTCATACTTTTTTATGTGTCAGCTCTGAAGGCATAAAATGATGAAGTCCTAACTATGGTGAGTTCACTAAAGGTTGATTAGTGGTATATGAGGTTGATGATGCTGGCAGGGGGAATGAGAGCACCCATAATGGGGAAAAGGTTATGTGCCAATGAGGTCAGATCTCTTACTGAGCCCTAGCAGTGATGGGATTTAGAAAGAATGCTGTGGAGGGTGTACTGGTGGATAAAGGCAGTATGGATGCTCTAGGGTTAGTGGCAGGCATGACCTCAAGGCCACACCTTGATGCTCACTCAACCTTTCAAGGAGAATGTGAGCATGCTGGGCTGTAGGAATTATAAAAAGCTCTGTTTCCGGCATATGTGACACTGTCAACCACTAGCTCTGCTCTGTGTCGCTCTCCCCTTGACTAACAATGATGGCTCAGCTAGGGCGTATTACATTGGCCAGGCACTGCTGTCCCCAGTCCCTTCTTCTATTAGATAAAAACAGGGGAGCAATGGGAACCATGGGAGATCGGACACACAGCTGATGGTCAACTATGATAGGGGACCAAAGAAAAAAGATTTTTATATATACTTTAAAATAACAGTACAATACCCAGTTGGTAGCATCTTCCTCCTAGCCAGAATTCTTCTTTATTAGCCTGACATCTAAATTACTACTTTTCTTATTGGAAGAATCGCTCTCCGGAAAACAGTGATGCCATGTCTGTAGATCGGTGGCGTGGTCAGGAAGGTTTTTTAATTCATTTACTTATTTTTCTTTTGGTAGAAGACTAAGAAAATAAAGCTATAATTATGGTTGCTACTGGTTTCATAGACTAGTTTTGTGGAAATCTGAGTACTTTTTGCAAGTAAGTAAAAAAAATATGGTTTTGCTAGGATTTTAATGTGCATATTTTAATAAGTATTAAAAATACGTTGTGTGGTCAAAAATTATGGACAAATGTTTTATACTTTTTTCCCACTGTTTAGCCTTTGTCAATAATACTTAACTACAGTTAAGAAAACAAAAAAATTATATTAAATTGCATTGATGACAGGTAAGTGACAATAAAATTAAAATAAGCTTATAATAATTATAATCGTATTTTAAGCTGGATATTATTTTACTTGCCACCTTTGAATTTATAGGAGTTTTTTGGGGGTGGTATTATTAAATAGTAAAATAAAAAGGAACTAGAATCAGATGTCCATACATTGCTATGTTCTGTAGTAAAAATAATGTCTTTTGGCTTTTCCCGCTTAGGGGTCACCACAGTGTAACTCCGGTCTGCTAATGATTGGCAGTGGATTTTTACGGTGTCGAGGTGCAAGCCCGATGCCCAACCTTCAAGGAAGAGCTTTAGCTTTACTCCCCACTGCCCCCCACTACCCCATGTGAATTCCCTTCTAGCATATTCCTCCAATTATCAACAGGGAGCATGTCCTGGAGGCACTGTCTAAAGCAAAAGCACTACTTCAAAAGACCCCGACAATATTCCTGGATGCCTCCTAAATAGTTTAAAACATGACTTCAACTACATCCTCAAAAGAGATTACATGCCAGGTGAATGGAAGGCTGTAATGGTCATCCCTCTTTATAAGGCTGGACCATCAACTGATCCTGGGAACTACAGACCTATCAGTCTGTCAAGTCTAATTTGCAAAGCCATGGAACGAATTATCATGGAAATGATCAAGTACATTGGCAGCCTAGAGACACTGTACCCCTCCCAGTCTGGATTTGTTAAGGGAAAGTCATGCCTATTTAACCTGGTAGACTTCGTTGAGAGAGTCACCATGGTTATAGATGTGGGGAAAATGGTGCATACCACTCACCTTTACCTGGTATGGAGTTGATACAATACCCCACTCAGGTATTGTTGACAAACTCTCAGAAATAGGCATAACTCTCTACATAACTCACTAGAGTGCCAGATGGCTCACAGATAGGACCTAAGAAGTCATGATTGGAGAGGCCACCTCCGCCAAGAGACCGGTCATGAGCGAAGTATCCCAGGGCTCTGTGTTGGGCCTGCTCCTGTTTGGAATTTGCTTCTTGGAAGTCAAGGCTAATGTCAAAGGCCTCTGGCTCACCAGGTTTGCAGATGACTATAAATTGGGAGCCATCACAGATTCCCGCCATGACACCAACACCCTACAAGATGGTTAACACAAGCTAATTAATGGTGCAAATGTCACACATTAAAACTCAATGCAAAGAATTACAATATCATGCCCTTTGGGATATCATCCATCCATGCTTACTTCAATGATAAATCACCCCTACGAGTTGAGCCAATACTAATGGATGTGGGAACATATGTAGATGGTAAGCAGGCATTTGACTGACATATAGTTAAGACAGCAAGAAAATCATTCTATGTCACCCAACGAATAAGTAAGGGTGTGGCATCCACAGTAGTAATAGTACTACTCAGAAGCATAGCTGGCTGAGACAATGCCCTGTGCAGGCACCATGAACCAGCTCCCTACTCCCTCAGCTCTTCAGGTGAAGAGCACAAACTTAGTACATGTAAGTTCAGATTTCTGGTCATTCAGTCTCCATATTTCAAGACTCGACATTGTGAGTCCTGAAATTTAAAATGGTTACCTGTATTTATGTATACCTATTGCTTTCTAAGATGGGAGTGCTGTTTCTGTGGAGTTTGCATGCGTTGTCTAGGTTTACGCAGGCATGAAACGATAAAAAAATAAATAAATAGCAAACCTAAAAGTGATCACTGAAGGTTGAAAATACTTGTTCTTTTTTAAATATACTTATATGTACATATTTATTTTTTTTGCAGGGGCACCCCCCCCCCATCTGTACACACTACTTATTTATACTAAATATGAGACTGCTGTGTATCATAGTTAGGGGAATACTCTTTGGTATTGTAATCTTGGACTTTGTAAACGTAAAGATCATTTTCACACCTTTAGTGTTTCTGTTTCAGGACCTGCAGTAACATAATTTTGAACAGTTACTACAGAACGTACATGTACTAAGTCTGTGATTGGTCTTTCTCAGAATATCCCCTTTTCTCCAAGGTAAGGCAGTCTCATAGTCGATATTTATGATTTCAGGGAGTGTGGGGCCTCAGGGAGTGCCAGGCCTGCAAAAAAATCCTTTTAAAGGAGAAGTGTGATATTCAATATTTTCTGCCATTTTTAGCACTTTGTGACTCGACATTGTGAGCTCCAACATTTTAACAGAGAGCCATTTAGATATATATATATATATATATCTTTAGATTTTAGATTTTAAATATTGCTCAAACATACATAGAGGTGAAAACTAGTACTAAACTCCTTGGTGCCATCATTGATGACCAACTTAAATTTGATCTACACATTAACAACTGTATCAAGAAAACTCATCAGAAACTAAGGCTCCTCTACCGCAACAAAAAGTTTCTCATCAGTGAAGCTAAAGTAACTCTCTCTCTTATGCCTACCTCTTACCCAGTCTATTATATGGCTCTCAAATTCTTACTTGCCTCAACTCCACACTCCTTGCCAAACTTGAATCTATCTACAATAAGGTAGCCAAATTTGCAGCCCGTCAAACTTCAAGTCACATCACTGTCTCTCACTCAGATACCTTAACTGACTTGAACTACATCAGCTTCTTCTCCCTCAACTCCAGATCATCCGTTCCATCCTTTATCAGCCTTCTTACTGTCCTACCCTATCACCAGTCATCTCCCACTATTCACCTACTATATCCCTCCAGAGCTCTAACCTAGATCTGCTACAAATCCACAAACCTAAAACTAAGAATATATTCTCTATATCTATAATCCTTCCAAGGCCTGGAACAAACTCCCACTAGAGATCAGGTCACTCAAGTAACTTAGTCAATTCAAGCTAGCCACTAAAGAATACCTGTTAAGCCAATGGAGCTGGCTCTGTACCCACCTCCCTTAAACAGCTTATCAATCCTAACTGCACACCTCTATCTGCTCCCAACCTATGTAACTTTCTCTAACTTTCTAGACCTTGTCTCACATTAACTTCTCTATCCTAAGCACATTACATACATTCTTATCTGCATAATGTAAGACTTTACATCTGGTGACAAAACTATTGTTAGTCCTTCTGAATGATGTAGGATTCTAAATCTGACAGACATAATGATTAGTTTACTGTAGTAAATCCTTGTTTTTCATGTATATGTTGCTTTGAATATTTTCTGTAAACCAGTTGTTGATTGTTTACTTATTTTTGTAAATGATAATCTGTAGAACATGTGGAGCTTTTCTCCCCAGGCCGCTGCTGAAAAAGGGCTACTTAGCTCAGTCGGACAAACCCGGTCAACAAATGTAAAATAAATAATAAAAAAATAATAAATAAACTTAAATAAGTTGATAGAATAACAGGGTTTGCTTTAGCATACATTTTCTGAAGGATATGAAGTCTGAAACTCAAATGTCTGCCATTATTTAGTGACTTCAATAATCAATGATTTATCAGCAATCACGAATCTTATGAGGAACAGACCAAATATTAGTGGCAAAATTCTGGACAGTTGAATGGTATGTGATGATTGCACTGAAAGTATGAGCTGGACTTAAGGAGGTATCCCTTACAAGAGGTTTCAAATTCAAATGACTTAAATGCTGCATTACATTGGCTGCTCTTAGCTGAGGACTGACAAAAAAAAAAACTACAAATTAAAAATTCAGTGCATAAGACAGTTTAAGTCTGTTACTGTTACCTGCTTGATAAGCTTCACTAAACAGTTGAGGTGTCACAGCTGCTTCCTGTAGTCAAGGGTACAGGGTTTGATTCCTTCTTCCTCAGTTTGCCTGTTGTGTGACTCTGAACAAGTCACTTAACCAGATAGTGCTCCCCTGTCATCCGTGAAAAGGGACACATGTGCCACAGTGAGTTTAGCCAGTTAACAAATGAATAAAGAAAATGAAACAAAATGCACACAACAGCTTAATTACAACAAAATAAAAATATTTCCGGCAACCCTCCTAATAATGTACAACAGACTTAACAGTGTCTTTTATGTATGTGATCAATCACTTATCCAGATAATGCACACAGGTAAGCAGTTCCACCAAATGCATTCCTCCTTGCCTCTCATTACAACAATAACAAGCTTTTGGTTGCACAGTGAATGTAGGACATTGCAGACTTCCTTGTTCTCATAAGCTGCTGCATATGGTCAGACATAAATATGTACCCAATGCTTCCAAAAAGCATCATCATCCCCCCTTTTTCCCCATTTTCTACATGGTGTTAGGATGTTGTGTCAACTGTCACCACGTTATCTCTTTCAGTTCAGAGCCACTGTCCTACCTTTTTCATTCAGACTTCCCTTCTCGTCAATGAACCCTCCCATACTTGAAGCTGTTAGCCTGTTCCACTATCTTCCTTCTATCTCAAGTCTCAGCTTCTTCTGATCTCCCCAATTTGCTGCTATTACCACTGCCTTATCTGCGCTGTTTCATCCCATGTGCCTACAGTTTTGCATCCCATTCCCCTATCTTTTGCAGAAGGTTTTGCTCAAAGTCTGCCTCTAATGCCACATCAACTACATACAGCAACTTTGTTGATCTGTCCCCTCTAACCTGTTTGCTAATGTAGACCATCACCAGTGTGAACAGCAGTGGGCTCAAAGCTGATCCCTTGTGCACAACAACTCCCACTGGGAACCCCTCTGTGAGACCGAGCATTGTTTGTACTTGAGTCACTGGGTCCTTGTACATAGCCTGTGCTAATTATACCAATGTTTCAGGAAAAATGGTGGTGGTATTGCTTTAATTTTTCCAAACTACCACCACATTTTCCCTTACAACAAACCAATATCAAAATTCAATTCAGCAGAGCTTCTTATAACTTTCATGAAATTAAACAATTATGAGCAAATATGTATTACTGTTCCTTACATCCCTCCTGGTGACAATACAGCTATACTGGGAGATATCATACACTGGATATCCATAACAATTCCACAAGAATTAATACTACTACACAATGTGAATGCCAGTTGGTTGGACATGAACTCTATCTCCCCTACATCACATGAACTTATTTAGTTTCACACAATTAATTAATATCTCCATGCATTATAGCAAGACATCAAATTCATTATTAGACTGGATCCTAGTATCGGATCCTAGCAAGTACACCACCTCAGGTACAATGTCTGACTGTCTAAATGATAATCTCCCAATCTATACAACCACACACCTCACACATTCACTTAAACAGCATGTTTATAAAATAACATGCAATCTTCCCAAGTTTAACCCAGAAATGTTCATTACTAATCTGTCATCTATTAACTGGAACTTCCTAAAATCCTCCCCTTGGATGATGCTGTAAATGAATTCAGTACAACTTTCCTGAATATCCTGGATAGCCTTGCACCTCCTAGAAGGAAGAGACTAAAAACAAATAATGCAATTTGGCTATCCAGGAAGTGTAGAACGCTAATGCAGGACAGAGAAACAGCATGGAAAGAACGGCAAAAATATAAAACACCTCAATAGCTTGAAAACTTCAGAATGTTCCACAATCATACTAAAAAGCAAATTAATGGTGACAAAAAATATATCTACTATAATAACTTTCAGAATAATAGTAAACACAACCCCAAAAAAATTCTGGACAGCCATTAAAGAAATCTTCCATCCCTGTCATCAATTCAACTCTAACCCCTCTCCCACTAACTCACCACTTGAAACTGCAATACAATTCAACACTTATTTTATAGATAGCATAGCATCTCTAACTAGGGTTTCCCCAACATCTAATCCTAACCCTGCCCAGCAATCATCACCACATCCACTTTCATCTTCAAACCTGTGCCCACATCCTATATAAAACTACTGTTAAAGAAACTCAAACCAGGCTCTACTTCAGCTGATGACCTTCCAAGTGAATACCTTAAAATAGCAGCTGATAGCATTGCCTACCCCATCTCAATCCTTATAAATAGATCAATCTAGGAATCCAACATTCCCTCTCTCTGAAAAAAGTCACACATTATCATTCTGCACAAGGAGGAAATTCAAGACATTACTAACTTTAGACCTGCAGCAATCTTATCCCCCCCTCTCTAAAATACTTGAAACATGTATTCAAAAACAATTTCTAAACTATCTCCTGTAAGAAGAACCCTTATCCCCCATACAACATGGCTTCCTTCATTCCCACAGTACTAGTACTGCACTTCTAACCTATATAGATACTGTCAATAAGGCTTGAGATAACAGCAGACTAGTTCCTTCCTTAGTTATACACTTGCCTAAAGCCTTCAAAACAGATTGTCACAGCAATCTTCCACTTCAAATGTCCTCATTAGGTCACTCTCAGCCCACTCTCCTGTGCTTCAGAAGCTACTTGTCCAATAGGTATCAGTCAGTAAGATGGCACTTCACTATCTCTCCATACCTGCTAGTCACCACTGGTGTACCACAAGGCTCTATCCTTGGTCCCCTCTTTTTAAATATTCTCACCAACACCCTCCACACATCTACCCAACAGACATCTCTAATACAGTACACAGATGACTCCACACTCATCTTCATACCAGACAATGTGACCCACCTCCAAAAACTTACTCAGGAAGCTTTAATAAAACATGGCTTTGTAACTCACAAACCATGCTCAACCCTAAAAAAAAAAAAACTGCTTTTTTCCTAAATCCCTCTGCCATAAAAAAAAAAATAAAAGTCTTCTCTCTTGATAATGCTACCATTGCAATCACTTCTCATTAAATAAAATTGCTAGGGATAATAGTGGATGATAATCTTAAATTTGACCTGTATGTACATTGGAAATGTATGCACAGTGTGCCTTACTGGAGAGAACAGAAATGTACATGTACTATTGTAACTGTTTAAATGTATATGTTTTAACACAGGAAACTGGAGGGTTAACCTCAGTCCAGCAAACTTTAGAAAAATATCTGAAATGAAATCACTTTGTAGCCTAGGCCATAAAGATGCTATCACACAGGTTTCAAGGCAGCCAGAGGCACAAAGTCTGTACTAGGAAGCTTTCTGTATTGTCTTTGGGGTGATCTAATCACTAATCTGGAAGCACAAAGGTATGCAATTATGTTATGACTTCCAGCACCTGCCAAAGATCTGAGCAAAAGCCCTTGTGTGTGTATTTTTACTGGTAGGTGCTAAATATTGCCAGCTTCCAACAATGGGGGGGGGGGGGTTACCTGGGAACTAGAAGTCAGATGACCAGAAATGATGTCATTCTGCAAGCTTTTTCAGCAGTAATGTTTTAGATATAATTTTGAGAAGTCTCTTAGTGAGAGACAGAGCATTTCATTCTGTATTATGTCTTGGGCCTGCCAACAACAAGAAGGACCACTCACCACATCAACTGCCTTTCTCTATTAAGTAAGTTATTAGGGTATAGCAACTCTCTTAGATACAGTCAGGAATATAATGAAACTTAGTTTAGATAATATTGTTTTTCTTTATTTGTCTGAGTCTGTCTTGCAATGTTATTTTAACTGTTTCGTGTGATCTGAACTTTGATGTCACTGTGAATATATACTTGGTATGTTCGTGTTATTTTATTATTTATTATTAAACATATTTAAACCTTTCATTGTGGCTGATCTTTGTAGAGATATTTAAGTTCTGTGAGTACTTGGATATTTATTTGGTGACGCTGTGTGGCCCACTCCTAATAGCCTTGCTCTTGGTCAAACTATCGTTTGTATTAATATTAATTTCACTCAGAATATTGGGTACCCTTGGAACAGCCTTAAGTTAGCTGTTGAGGGCTTCTGGTGGCAGTGGTAACTAATTTATAGTCTGAGTAAAAGGGGGCATAGCTAGTAAACCTGTGCCATCCTTTACCATGTGTGCATGTGTGTGTGTGTGTGTGTGTGTGTGTGTGTGTGTGTGTGTGTGTGTGTGTGTGTGTGTGTGTGTGCAAATCAAATCTCAAAGAGTGTATTTCAGCTACTTGGGCAGGGGCACGAAGCACTGGTTGGACAGAGAGAGTGTTGGAGGACTTGACCTGGAATCTTGGCTAAGGACTCAACTCTGTAGCTGTGCCAGTAGGAAGTCTTATTGGGGATCTGGAGAAAGAGAGAGGAACTAGCCCTGGACTGACTGTAGTCTCTGTGTGCTCTTAAGGGAAATTGTACTTGATGCAGAGAGTGTGTGTACCTGTTATCCTCCCAGTGAACGTCCCCCCACAGGTGCCAGAGGTGAGAACTGAGGCTCCTTGATTACTGATCCAGTGGTGGGTCATCACAATCAGGATAAACTATATCCCTAAATGTGGACAAATACCTATTCATACCTACATCTCCTTACTCTCACTCACTTCCTTACTTAGACCAATTTCTCTCCCCAGGTTTCTCTGTAAATATACCACAAGCTTGCTTTTCTCTCACTTCATATTGCAATTCCTATTTGTGTTATACTAAATTACCTTTAATTTCATTATAAACTGGTTAAAGTTTCTCTAACTATTAAATAATGAATCAAAGAACGCCAAGGCAACACAATATCCAACAGGTCCAGAAAGAACAGTCAGCACAAGCAATAATACATCCTTTATTAGACTACAGCTCACCATCAAACAGAACCAGAGTGTAACTCAGAAAAGAATTAAGCGCTTTCATCCACCATCATGTGGACTTCTTCAGAATCAATTAAACAATTATAAGCGCACTATTTAAATCCATTTTGGCGCCAATTCAAATTGATTTTGTACGTAAGTTACTTCTTACTTAGCATGAAGTGTTAAGGCAGAAGCGTAGTCGTACTGTTCTTTCTGGACCTGTTGGATACTGTGTTTCTCTAACTATTAAATCGTTGTCATATAATTTGTATCTATTCTTAGCAAATGTTTTCATATTATGTCTAATTTTATATAATTATTTAACCTGTATTTATTTTTTTGTTTTTTTTAAGACTGTAAAATTATTGTTCTTAAAATGTTTTGCAGTACTTTGAAGCTTTTCTCCCCGGGCCCCAGCTGAAAATGGACTCATACCCAGTCGGGCTTTCCTGGTAATCAAATATCAATAACTAACTAACTAACTAACTAACTAACTAACTAACTAACTAACTAACTAACTAACTAACTAACTAACTAACTAAACTAACTTTCTAAAGAGTCTAAACTCAAAATTACCCTTAGAAACAAAGCATGGGCTTTATGGCGTTCTTCTAAAGACCTCCAAGATCACATTAAATACAGGCAATCCAGGAATGAAACTAAAAAATCCATTTTACAAGACAAAAAACAATACTACTGTAATTTACAGACAGTAAATCAAAATAACCCTCAGAAGTTTTGGGCAGGTTTAAATAATCTACTACATCCTGGACAAACATCATCCCCAATCCCTGCTGCTACTATTGATAAAACCCCTGAAGATGTTTCTGACAGTTTTAATCGATTCTTTACTGAGACAATTCAAGCCCTAGCTTGCCAACTACCTCCTAGCTCCCCTGGTCCTGAAAGTACCACCCCTAGAAACCTACTTGCGTTCAGCTTCCAACCAGTCACCACTTCACTTATCCGTACCTTGATCAAAAAATTAAAACCCACTACACTTTCTGCTGATCAACTCCCTGCCGAGTACCTACATAAATCAGCTGATGCTATTGCTTACCCTGTCTCAATACTAATCAATCGAACCATAGTAGAAGCTAAAATTCCCACCATCTGGAAAATATCCTGTGTAATCCCACTTCACAAAGGAGGCAGCTCTACTGAATTCTCCAATTATAGGCCAATAGCTGTACTCTCTCCACTTGCAAAGATTATGGAAAAATGTATTCATAGACAACTCATGCACCACCTAATCCAGAATCACCTTATGGCAGACACTTAGCATGGCTTCCGTCCTCATCACAGCACTACTTCAGCCCTCCTAGCCTTTACCAACACCATAAACCATAAGCGCAACAATAATTATATATCCTCAGCCCTCTTCTTGGATCTTTCCAAGGCACTCGATATGGTTGATCACCAACTTTGAATCCACACCCTGCAAACATTCTGTCTAGATACTAGAGCCCTTCAATTGTTTCAATCCTACCTGAATGGTCGACAGCAGGCTGTCCTCTGGCAGAACAAACTCTCTAATCTTTTACCTAACACCCTTAGAGTACCACAAGGCTCTATACTAGGGCCCTTGCTGTTCTCCATCTTCATTAATAACCTTTATACTGTCATCCCAAAAGTCAGTTGTATCCAATATGCTGATGACTCTACTCTGATTTGCTCGGCCACATCTCCAATAGAGTTAGGGTCAGCTACCCAGACAACCTTTAATACATAGAAAACTGGCTTTCTGAATGTCGTCTGATCCTAAATCCCCCAAAAAAATAAAATGCCGTTATTTTCACCAACACGTAGGTCTACCGCTTTCACCTTTACCATAAACTCAAATGATGGCACAATAATCTCCCCTGACCCCTCTACAAAACTATTAGGTGTCATCATAGATAATAATGTAAAATTCGACCTACATATTAACCAAACTATCAAAACCATCAATAACAAACTAGGGTCACTTTACAGAATAAAAGCCTTCCTAACCCCTCCAGCTAAAATTGCCATAGCTCACTCTCACCTTCTTTCAACCCTTCTGTATGCATCCCCTCTACTCTCAAATTTAAACAAGACTGTCCTTAACAAACTCTCAATTTGCTACAACCACATTGCCAGGTTTGCCACTGGGCTGCCTTTTAGGACACATCATTGCATCAATCTAAATCAGCTTGGGTGGCTTGAACTACCCAGCCTAATCCAGTATAACCAACTGATTATGGCCTATAAAATCTTCTATAATCCGGACAATACTCCTGCACTTAAAAATATTATCACCCCCTATAACAATCCTAGACCGCTTCAATCCTCTAACAAACTATTAATTCAGACTAGCAAAATTAATAACACAGCCGGTGACTCTCTCTTTGCAAACTCTGTAAGTAGACCCTGGAACTCTCTTCCAGCTGATATTACCTTACTTTCTACCTTAGGTCAATTTAAAACTAGACTCAAACAATATTTGGCACTTAACTGTCTATGTCAATGTATCAAGCCTGGCTAACTCTCTCTAGAATGTGTAAAAATCTGTTAACCAGCTTACTGTGTAATTTAATTTAATCATGACTTACGCTCGGGATTAACTCTAACCTGTGGAAATTGTTTAACTTGCTTACTTATGTAATCACTGTAAATAGTCTGTTTGTAATATGTAATGCTGGTATTATGTAATGCTGTAACCCTTGGTGCTTTTCCCCTCGGGCCTCCGCTGAAAATGGACATGCATCTAGTCGGACTATCCCGGTCAACAAATGTAAAATAAATACATAAAAATAAATAAATAAAATAAACATGTGAATTCTTGTTATTTCACACTGTGTATAGGTGTGTGTGTGTGTTTGTGTGAGTGTGTGGTGACACAGTGACAGAGCAATATTTGAAATGAATGGAATATGTAACAGCTCAGAACAGATCTGAAATGCAGCCATGTTTTAATAACATTGAGATTTCTGTTATGTTCCTGTGTTGTGCCTTTTAAAGTCTGCATAAAATGCTATAAAACAATAGTCTTGCTTTTTTTAATGAAAATGGGTGGAATATTTGCTAAATGTAATGTCTCGTCTTAGCATGTGTACATTTTTATTACATTTATCTTCATTTCTTTTAATATCAGCTTACTATAATCTTGTTTTTATTTCAAGATGAGAAATATATAAATAAATATATATATATATATATATATATATATATATATATATATATATATGCATAAATATATATATATATATATATATATATATATATATATATATATATATATATATATATATATATATATAAAAGAAAAGTGTGAGACAGTTTTTAGAAACCAGCTTCAGTCTTCTACAAGTTCAGAAATAGGTTAACTGTTCTGTATATATGATGTCTGGAACATTTCAAGTTTTTTTTTTTTTTTGCATTTTGGTATTGCAAACGGGTTCATATCCACACTGCATATTTTACTGTTGAATTTCCATTTTCTAAAGTATAGAAGTACTAGTTTGCCAGCAAATCCTAAAAGAAAGAAACCCCACTATTTTTAAATGAGAAGTGCAGGCTAATGATTAATTAAAATATCTGTCCACCTACTCAATGTAACAGAGATATTATTTTGTTAGAAGATTTGGACGAGTACAATATCTAAACACTTCTGGAGATGTTAGAAGGGTACTCACTACTGTGGGGTCCTGTTCATGATAATGATCTGAACATTTGGAGAGGTGCAATCTGAGATATTTTGGCATTCTACAGATGATTAAACCAATAAGGCATATTCCATAATATCCCCTCCTGGCACTGTATTGCAGTTATTATGCCTTTTCTTTCATGTGCACAGCAACTGTCAGCTTACATACCAGTTCATTGTGTAATGCTTACAATAAACTTGTGAAAAAGAGTGAACATAAAAAAGCTTGAATATGAAATACTAATCGCTGCAGCAAACATGCTGCAAAAGAGGAAGATCCATTACATATAGTGACTTCACAGAATCCTAGATCACACTAGCCTTTTGCAATAGCTCAGAAATAGCATCCCAGGTATATGCATTCTTATAATTCATTTACTTAAACTATTTAATTTACAAACAACAACGGCAACTATAACAAATTATTTTTTGCTAGATAGGCTGCCCTGTATCTCCATGTAGAGGAATCCCCCCCACACACACACACACAACAGCTCTCTTACATATTTTGTCTCACTTCAAGGCTGGGGAATCTCTGGAAAAAAGTACTGTGTGACAAGCAAAGTAATGCCTCCCTTAGTCCTTATACCAAGTGTGCCAACCTTGAACTAGGCAAAACTCATTAATAACTGAACCTATAAAAATAACAGAGGTCTGAACAAGAAAACATGAGAATATTACAACATTAGTCAGTATATTTAATTGTGAATCAAAAAGGAATATCTTTTTTGCTCATTAAATTAGTCCTTCTTTTCCAATAAACCTCAGTTAGAAGCACACACCTTGAAGTTAAAAGGTCCAGAACGTTCTATTAATGCAATCAACTGAGTTAGACATACAAGCTCAAATATATTCAGGCAGCCAGGGAAGGATGCATACACAAACAAAGCATTTATGGATGTCGGAGAACTGCCTTTCATAGCATTCTGCTAAAACAAGATATTTCTCTTCAGCATACTAGGCACTGTCTGAGGAATTTTCTAGCTGCTTTGTTACTTTCTTTCTTTTTGAACCGGTTTTCTTTCATGCTGGTACACTAATTATCTTTCTCCAATGCACTGTAAAACAATGGCAGCTACCCCTATACATATAGCAAAATGTGAGTAAAGGGACCATACCTCTCAAGTGTACCTCATTAAGAGGAACGTGCCTCATTTGGGGTCTTAAAAAGTTCATGTTCCTCGAAGTTCCTCACAGTTCCACATTGAAAGAGTCTGTCACACATTCAGTGTTAGGAATTTTTTTAAGTGAAATCCATGGTAAATAGAAATGAATCATATTAATTCATTAAAGGATCTTCTTTATAAGTAAAACCAGCATATTTTAACCATCTTATGACCTTCCTAGTTGAAGTGGTTAGTAAGCCATTAGTATGTGTTCCACATTTTGTCCATTTGTTCCACATTATGAAGGCAAGTGTTCTTCATTTTGGTGATGGAAGGTTGAGAGCCATGAAAGGGACTCCTCTGATGCAGAAAAAAACTTTCCACTGATAACAGACAAAAAAAAAACATTTGACTCTTTATGTTATATAGATATGTGTCTTGCCTAAGCCAAGGAAGGCCATGATAACGACTAAACCAGTGACCCTAGCTAAACCTTAAATTTTAGCATTATCCAACTGACTGTGTCTCTCTCCTTTTAGCATGCATAGTAAATATAAATAAAGCAGTAGCTGATTTGCTTAGGCTAGATAGTATCATGGAAAGCAAGTTACATCTCGCATGATATGAAGTATAAATAAGTACAGCGCAGGCTTTCTTTAGCTGAACCAGTGGTACTGTACAGATGGTCCAGTAAGTAATGTAATTTAGTCTTCAGAGCTGTATACGTTTTACTATGTCAAGCGTCATTGCAAACTTAATTTATGTACTGATAGGGTTAAATGGTTGTTCACATTCCCTGGCTTTCAGAAACCTTTGATCATTGTGGTAGGCAATTGGGAACAATGAGTAGCCATGCACAGGGAGTGTGCGATTCAAGGACACTCTCACTGCCAGTAGTGGAGGCCGAGCAGCAGAGCTGCTCACAATATATGCTATTGAGCAAAAGTACTAAAAATGAGGTGCTCTGGGTATGCAAATGAAACAAGATTGCAGAGTTATTCAGAGATGTATAATGAGTGTGACGGTGTGCACTAACACTAGTAGTAATGACCCCAGCCAAATCCTCGTGTATGTACAGGGAAATTGTGAAACATGTTAGGGCTTGTTGCAGCATTAATGCATGTTTATATGTAACAGGCTCTTATTGCACTTATAAAACACAGTGGTGCTTGTCATTGGCTAGGACTCCATGACACATGAGATTTGTTTTCCAAATACATCCCATTTATTGTTTTTTCTTCAAACATCTTTATTAACTTTACATTTTACACAGTGACATGGCTACACATAAAGTTATAGACAAGCAGGCAAACCATTACATAGATTTTCTCCTTTTATGTATTATACATATGTGGTTTATTTCTTAATAATTTTTATTCTGTTAAGCATTACTTAAATTGATAAAAAGTCCTGCCTTCCCTGAGATTTTCCTCTTTCTCCTCCTCTTGAATATTATTTTGCATGTATTGTTCTCGCAGATGTCATTTAACCATGATACAAACATTGTGGACCAGTACTTTGTGGCTAGGGACACAGTACAAGAGCTAGCAGGCATGTGTTGACCTTATTTACAGGGGAACTGTGGGAAAATGCAGTAGCTGTAGACTGGGGGAGTCATGGATTTCCTATTCCAGTTGATATAAAGGTGCATGCACTAGAAAGGATCTTTCAGCAACCAACATGGGACACAACAGAGGTATTTCCGACCTTTGCTTCAAGAATACACCATCAGTTTCTCAATGCCATGCTACAGCATGTGGGGGAGCATATGTGGGTCCCATGTACCACAGAGGAGAGAGCCAACACCATGTGGAATTTTTATAATATAACCCATTTTCTTGAGATAGACTGCACCCACATTGAAATAAAAGTCCCATCTGGTGACCTGGGAAAAAGATATGTGAATTGTAAAGGGTATCACTCCATTAATTGCTGGTTGTTCTGTAATGCTTATAGGGTATAATCTGCAATGTGTCTGTAGGCCAGCAAGATAGTTGCCATGACTCCAACATAAATGTAAACATACATGGATATATAATACAAAAGCAGGGTCATTATACATAATAAGATAAAATCTACAGTAGCACTATGATTATGAGAAGTGATTTCTAGATAAGGGTGAAATAAATAAATACATGAATAAAATATATCATTAGAGGTTATTGAAGGAGTACATATTGGCAATACAGTAGCTTGATTGTGTGATATTGATGAACGTTCATCTTTTTTTTATGAGTCATTAATGGTAAGGTTGTGCATCTGATCTGTAGTTGTGAATACCTGATGGGGATGGGACCAGGGCCATAGCAGGAATATGCAAGTCCAATGGTAACTCCATTGTTGGCAAGCTCCCACATGTCTAAGGTCACCTCCATTCCACAGCATTAAACACTTCCTTTTTTGTTTCATTTTATGAAATTTTGGCCACATAGCATAAGAGACTGATATTTGGTTTACTATGATACAGTGCCATAAATTTCCTTAGACAAGTAGCCATAATTTCAATGTTTCTTATAAGGCAGCACTGATAGGGCTGATAGCTTGTATTTTGATGAACATCTACATTAAACCTTGCATTTATTAAACAATACTGAACACTAGTAATATTAGTTACCCCCTTCTTATTATGATTTTTAAGATACCTGACATAGTGGACTTAATGAGGTGCTAGCTCCAATGCAATACCTCAAAATTCAGGCTTCCTACTGTAAGTGTAAAATCCCATACTGCAAGGCTTACACTTTAAATATTAAAGTGATTTCAGCAACAAACATAGGATTATGAAACTCAGTAGCCTACATTTAAAGCATTTCCCCCTAAACACCTTGAAGTAGGGGGCTGCACCCATCATATCCCCATTTGTAATACATGTCACATCCCAAATTGCTGTAACTTGGAGCAGGAGAAATACTCTAAGCTACATCAATCTTGGGGTCCCCCACCATTTCCACTTTCAGGTTACATCATGAGACCTCAGATATGGTCCTCAGACTTTCCACAAGTACCTCATCATTTTTTTTCCTTTTTAAATGGGTCCCGCTGTGGTGGTGCTGCGGTAGTGTTGTCGCCTCACAGTAAGACGCTGTCCGGTTCGATTCTCAGCTAAAGCATCTTCTGTGTGGAGGCATGTGTGAATGGGCGTACCTTTGTTGAAGGTTGTGCATCAGGGCTGGTAACTCGGCACGTAAAACTCAACTACCAATCATTAGTGGACCAGAGTTCCGCTGTGGCGACCCCTAACCAGAAAAAGCTGAAAAGACAAAGACAAAAACAGTGTTATAAGGGTGACATAGTAATGTAGCAGATAGCGTTGCTGTCTCCACACCACTTATTTTCTAGTTTGGTTTGCTTATGGAGTACCTTTTTTTTTTCTCTCTGCAGAGGATGCATATCCCCCTTTGTTTTCTTGGGGTTTCATGGCAGTGCCTAGTTTACTCCCACATCCCAATGATATGCCTGTAAGTCAGTCCTGTTTGTATGTATGCAGTGTGTGTGCACGCTACAATGGACTGACATCTTGTCCAGTATTGGTTATTTGCCTTATGCTTGTAAGAAAAGGTTCTGGCTCCCCCTCTACCTATGAGAAGGATAAACTAGACATCAGTAATGATGGAATAAATGAACATATTAAATAATACTGACAAAACTGTTCTCATCTACGTTTCCAATGGGAATAAGTTACATATCATAATTTTGAGACACCCTCTTGTCCAGTACATACTTTATTAAAAAAAAAATCATATTCATTTCAGGACTAAATTTAGCGCAAAAATATTAGTGTTTGAGTCTGACTGTTGGGTCAGCTGTCTGTGTCTCTTGTTCTAGCTTCATACCCAGCTTATACATTGCTCCTACAGATCCTTGCAAATATCTTAGAAAATATAATTAAACAGGCATCACTTAAACTTTAATTACATTTGAAATTCAAATCCCATCCTCCCAGTACTCAGTTAAGGTTTTAGCAAACAAAAGCCATCTCTGTCAAACAACCTGTTCACTATCCATTGCACAGTATAGCCCTCACAGTATATGAAATGGGCCTAAAATTGAGGGGTTCAACCTGGGGTGGTCAATGTGACACAGTGTGCCAGTTCTTGCTGAATAGTATGGCAAAATGATGTAAAGTGTCATAAAAGAATGTAAATATTATTGCTTTACATATTGCACATAGAACTGCTATAAATACTAAAAGTAAACAGGACAGCACAGTGGTGCAGCGGTAGCGTTGTCGCCTCACAGCAAAAGGTTCTCCGGTTCGATGCTGGGGTGCCTTCTGTGTGCAGTCTGCATGTACTCCCTGTGTTCGTGTGGGTTTCCTCCGGGTGCTCCGGTTTCCTCCCACATTATAAAGACATGCGTCTGGAGCATTTCTCCCCAGGCATCCACTGAAAATTAGCTTTGTTCCAAGTCGGATTTTCCTGGTTAATAAATAAATAAAAAAATAAAACTGTTAATTTAAAAGGTGTATAAATAAACGGTTTATATTAGTTCACCGAAAGTGCATTTCAGCAAACACCTAAACATCAACCCCTAATCAGTGAATCGGTGAAAATTGCTTCTGCGATTTGCTGAATTTACCAAGAAAAAGAAGTAGTTGGTTAACTACACACCTTTGCCATTTTCTTCACTGTAGTGCGATTTCGGAAATGGTATGTATAGTTGGGGGGGGGGGGCAAAGTCCATTCTGCTGCGAGGCAAGTATTTCATTGCACTTGGCAAATTCAGCAAATCGCGGAAGCGATTTTCACTGAATAGGGGTCAATGATTAGGTATTCACTGAAATATACTTTTGGTGAACTAATATAGACTCAAATAAACCTATGTCTTTAAGGAAAGCATAAATCATGGTCTATTAGGTCTATTAGGTACAGAGGGTTCTTATGTTATTTTATTTATGAAACCAATCCCCTAATCCATGGTTTATAAAAAGGAAGGGCTGTAGCCCTGCTAGTTAGAGAATTTGGCCTCTTGGAAGAATGAATGTGTGTGCCTAGGACAGTGGTCCTGGCTGGAGTACAATTGAAAAGACAGACGTTGTGGAAGACTCCTAAAGGATCCTGAACATTTTCCTCAATAAGGAATCCAGAAAAGAAGAGTTACCAGAAGAGTTTCTAGAGATTTAAATCGAACTGAAACAGCTGTAGAAAGTTACCTTTGCTGTTTCTGATGTTCAACTCATTTATCTGAGCAGAGCCTGCAACTTTATTTTGAGTTGTGCTCCAGTTATTCAATTTATTACTCAATTACTCAATTTATTTTGAGTAAACCGCATTGCACCGCGGTGGTACAGCAGTAGCATTGTTATCTCACAGCAAGAGGTTCTCCCGTTCAATTCTTGGCTTGGCTTGGGAGTGCCTTCTGGGTGGAGTCTGCATGTTCTCCCCGGCCACGGTTGGGTAGCGTTCGAAAGACATTTGTGCATAAATGGGCGTGCCTTTGTTGAAGGTTGGGTGTCGAGCTGGCACCTCAGCATTTCGTAAAAATCTACTGCCAATCATTAGCGGACTGGAGTTCTGCTGTGGCGACCCCTTACCGGTAAAAGCCGAAAGACAAACAACAACAACATTTTGAGTAAACCGCATTATATTAAAGACTATTGGGTCTCTGTTGCATTGATTTATTCCACAGTATGTGTGGATACATGGATTTCTTAAGGCTGTTCCCCATACAGATAAGATCAGAAGTATTGTATTAATCCAGTACTATGACTGCTGATATACATATATATATATATATATATATTTATATATATATATATATATATATATATAATTTATATACTGAAAAGATTTATAAATATTGTAGACTTCCTAACTGTGTTTCATTCAATTTGTTAAATGTTCCATTCATCTGCTCCTGATATCAGCTGCAGTGGTGGGCAATGCAAATTATTTTCATTTCCAGAAAACTCCTCACAACTCTTTTATGCCCTCTGCCTAAATGATTCATCACATCTCTTTTGTGAGAGTAGAACATTGCAGTTATTTATGATGAACACACGGGTGCCTTCTAATAATGTTAATTATTAAAACAATCTCTGCATCAGTGGATTGACTCAAACTGTTAGGCTACAAATGTTCTTTATGAATGCTTGTATTTAGACACATTGGCTGCATCTTCCTGTTCTCAGGAAGAACGTAGGTGCTTGCCCCTTTTTCAGTCATACCTCTCATCCTGGAGAAATTGAAAACAGGAATAAAGAGCCTTGAATATTAGGAACAACCAATTAAAAATCTAAGCATCTAATTAGCATACCATTGGAATACCAAACAGCACATTAATCTTCCTGATTTCATTAGGAATGTAGGATACTATGCAGAAACATATGTTTAAAAACAGAAAGTGGCAAAAATGATTAAAAAAAATAAATAGATTATCAAAAAGACACTGTATCACAAAAGTCTATCACATAAAAGTAATTCATTTTTGCTTCGGAAAAGGAAAGTTATAAGATGTGTAAAATCTCTATCATTAAGTTATTGTTGCCGTGAATATGTTGGTTATATAGTGTAGCTTTATCTTTTCAAGACAGGTTCAAAAGTCTTATATGATGGGGGGGGGGTTCAGAAAATTGTGTGAAGACATAAATGAAGCCTGAAAATAGGGACATATCTCCAAAAATTGGGACATCCTAAATCAGGCCTGAGAATAGGAATGTTCCTCCAAAATGGGATAGTTGAGAGGTCTGATTTCAATAGACAAGTTGTAGTACTGCTGCCCATAGCTTTTGAATTGCTAACTGCTTATTTATTATTTTAGCAAAGGTTCATAGGTGTATACTAGGCTAGCTACTACTGGAGCCTTTATAAGCCTAGTCAAGCATCCAGATTATATCCCACACATTCATGTGCCTTAGAAGTTATTTAAAGGGGTATATGTAACCTTGGGTAAGAATTACAGGCTGATTCTGTCCATTAGAGGCATAGGTGCTATACCCAGGGTGTATATCCCATCCATTGGTCCAGGTTTCTCAAGAATAGGGTTAGGGAAGGGCTCTGCTTCAGATAGATGGCAAGCCCATTCCAGAGAATGGAAATTCTCTGAAGTACACACTTGTCCCTCCAACATGCTCTATTTATACTAAAAGCAAAGTTTAAATCCTGAGATCAAATAGTTTTGATGCAATTTGTTTTGAAAAAATGCAAAAGGTCCAGCAGAGTGGGATTCAATGATGCCTCGTATGCTAGGCATAAATCACCTCTTTAAAGTCTGTAGTAGACAGACTATAGCAATGGGGCTTTCAGGCAATCTGCATAGGGCATGCTGTTTACACCCTTTATTCTTTTTGTGAGGAATCTCCGTGGAAGTTGCAGTTGTTTGCATGTGCCTAGTCAGGCATCTATCTAATGGGGATTTGTACCCAATGATGGGACTAATGAGCCCAAATACAGTGGAACAACTTTCTTGGGCCTAGATGTCACGGCCTTGCTTATAAGTTGAGCAACATATAGTGATTTCTTTACTACCTTAGACACATGTTGGTCAAAAGCCAAGTTACTATCTACATTCATGCTCAAATCCCTGACTACTGGTTTGACTCTTAGGGGCATGCTATCGATGAGGTAGTTTCCTAAGATGGCTAACTTCCTAAATGGTACTATTATTATACATTTCCTGGCACTGAGTTTTAAGCCGTGGCTTTGGCACCAGTCATTTCTCTATGCTGGTCCTTCCTGTAAGATGTTAATGTCTTGGGGGGATTCTGCAACTGCTCTGCATGTGCAAAGTTGGTCAGCCAGAGGCTCTTGACACTTGACCTTGACTTCTGAGAAGTAGATGCCAAAAAGGAACAGACCCAACACAGAGCTCTGAGGGACACTGCTAGTGAGCAGCCTCTTTGTGGAGGTAGTCTCTCAGTCTTAACTTCCTGCATCCTATCTGAGACCCAGTTGGCTATGCAGTGCATAACACAGGGGTTTATGCCTATATTTATGAGCTTCATTACAATGCCGGAGTGGGGTATTGTATCAAATGCCTTAACCAGTCAAGTTAGGCAGCATGCACCATTTTGCCCTTATCCATTGCCTTGGTGACCTCCTCAAAGAAGTCCACCTGGTTGAGTTGTCATGATCTGCCCTTGACAGAACCAAACTGGGATGGATCCAGTGTTTAAAGGTGTTCTATGTTCTTTTTAATCATTTCCATGATAATTCTTTCCATAGCTTTGCATATGAGACTAGTCAGACTTATGGGTCTGTAGTTCCTGGGGTGTGTTAATGACCCGCCTTTGTGTAGAGGGATGACTATTGCAGTTCTCCATTCACATGGCAGAAAGACTGTCAGAGGCTATGGTTAGAAAGTGATTCCAGTGTTCCCAATAGGTAATTTTTCAGGCTATTTAGGAGGCATCCTGAGATGTTATCTGAGCCCATCAATGCAGTGTTTTTTGGCTATAGAGAGTGTAGCTAAGACTTGCTCCCTAGTGCGTTTATATCACGCTATCGAAAGATGAAAATAGCGAATTCTATTTCATCGGACCTAAAATATTTAAACCACATAATACTGAACATTCAGAATGGCAAATTTTTTCCCAAGGAAAAAATTTGCTATTCCGAAACACATACACACAACACAAGCACACTTAAAAAACATCAATCCACACACATACACTTATAATCCTACAACTAACCCTACACTAAACTGTACATACACTACTATCTATCCACTTACCTTAACCCAAACCTTAACCTTAAGGTCCGTCACTATTGCACACTCACTTAACCCACACCCTAACCATAACTCACTTAACCCGCCCCTAACCCTAATTCTCATAACCCGCACCCTAACCCTAACTCACCTAACCCACACCCTAACCCTAACTCACCTAACCCACGCCTTAAGCCTAATGACCACACAATCGCACACTTACCTGAACCCGACCCGTAAATTTCTACCACAGCGCTGAAAATAGCAAAGCCACAGAACCGGCCAACCGAATTCTTTCCCTAGGAAAGAATTCAGTGTTCTGCAGCTTCACTATTTTTAGCGTACGCTCAAAACGGGTCGATATTAGAACATTCGAAGTTTTAAAACTTCGATGTTCTGCTATAGACCCTCCCTAGTGATAGTGGGGGTGGGGGGAGTTGTTTGATGGTATTTCCTGGGAGGCTGCTGGGGGGAGACAGGGGTATAAAACTGGAGGTGAATCTATCAGCCAACAGATTTGCTGCATCTTCTGTCTCTGTGAAGGTGGATCCACTTACAATCAGTTCTGCACACTGTTGTGTGCTGCCTTTGTGTATTTAGCCATGGCTAAAGAATGTCTTGTAGTGGTCCTTTGCCTAGGAGGCAATCTGTACCTCAAATTTCACTTTAGTCGACTTTGCACTCTTAATTATTTGTTCAGGGTGATTGGTGCGTTTTTATCATGCTGGAAGTAGCACTTCCTAATTATGGCTATGAATTTTATTTTTCCTTTTCATGTACAGCCTGTTTATGTTTGGATTCCACCATGATGGTTTGTTTCTTGAGTTAGTTTTGGACTTATTTCTGGTAGGCACAGCTGTTTCTATGCATTTCTTCACATGATTGTGCAGGGTTTCTATGAACAATTATGCATAGGCAGCTGTGTTCTCAGGATTTGGTGGGGGGGGGGGCTTGAAATTTTGATAGGTTAGCTCTTAATTGTTGGAAATTTGCCTTAGAATAGTTCAATGTTACAGGGTTAGCCAGGGTCACAGAACTGATTTTTATTATGAAGGAGACAGCCTTGTAGTCTGACCTTGCCAGAGAGAATACTAGACTGAGGAGAGTACAGCACTCTCTCATGTTTGTGAGTAGCAGGTTGCATATGCTTACACCCCTAGTAGGCATATGGACTATCTGGTCCAAGGTGTTTGCGTTTACAAAATCCAGGAATCTCTGATCCTGTAAGTCTGGGGTAATGTAAGTATCACAGTTTATAGTTGGGTAGTTGAAGTTTCCCATGAATATGCTATAGGGTTGAATGGTGAAGGTCTCCAGTAAGCCTAAATACAAGTTATGGATTTCTAGGGTCATAGAGGGTGACCTATAGCTTGCAAGGATATAGTATGGGACTTTGCCTATGGACATCTGGACATGGAGAAGCTCAAGCATGTTATCCTGTTTGACTAATCTTGAGGTGAGTTTGTTGTAGATATAGATTGCGACACCTCCACTTCTGGTCCCTGCCTGTGTGTAGCTGGCCTGAATGTGTGGAAGGCATTGTAGCCCTGCACTGCTGGGGTACTCGCAATGTCTTTAAACCATGTCACAGTAACTGCATAGATGTTGGCATTCTCCAGAATGAGGCAAGCCTGGAGGGAGTGCAGTTTCTTGTTAGGCTCCTGGCATTGAGCAGTAACACCTTTAGATTCCTTTGGGTTGGTTTTACTACATTGGAAGGTTTGTCAGTTTGGCACTGCCGAAAAAAGGCAATATGGGCGAGGGCAACATTTAATATTCAAATGTCTTGACAGGACAGGTGTAAACCATCATTGGCAAAGCAATGGGGTCTGTTGACCATATCCTCTCATGCTGGCAAATATTGTACCTCATTGGAATGACACCAGAAACTAAGACAATTATTGAAGTCAATCATCTTTTGTTCATATTGTGACATCATCCTCAGTGAATGTAGAATGCTGTTCAGTTCTAGGCTCATGCCAGTCTGGGGAATATAACCTGAGAGCACCATAATATCTCTCTTTATACAGTCCAGGGAAGTTTGGCTCAGGTCATGTGGACTATGAGTCATACTGGTACTTGTGGTCTAATGGCTTGAATGCATGGGAGCTTTGGCAGATCCCAGCCCATGATAGACAACTGACTGTGATTTTCTACTTCTTCACCTGATGAGTGTGACATCTGTATGTCTCGCAATGCAGTCTCCTATGATTAAAATATTGGGTAGTGTGTTGGCATGCTTTATGGGCTTTTGGTAGCATGTTGGGTATTTTTGGTGGGGTGCTTTTGGGGTTACTGAGGATTCTTTTTGCAGGACAAATGTCTAGGAGGTCTTTAGGGATTTGGAAGGTTGCTTTTAAGTGCTTCAGCATATGACAACCTGACTGTTATTTTGAGTGCTTTTGTGTGAGTCTTGACTCCAGTGACATTGTATAATTAGGTCTCTCACATACTGTATCCATTTCTTTTAGGATTAGTTGTTTATCAGTGAACACAAGACAATTTCTACATTGTCCTCTCTCTCTCTCTCCCCTGCAGATGCCGCCTACAAATAACATCTTTAATCTCTTTTTTTCAGTTGTCTAGTTACTTGGTGGTCCGGCCTATCCTTCTGTTATCACTGGTGAGCATACTGTTTCACTCCTTGTTAATGTTTACTCTTCTTACAATACTATAAACATTGTAAGCATACCTACAAAGCACTAAAACTATTTTCAGTAGATATCACACTACATTGCTGGTGAATTTAGCCTAATCTTGCCCTACAGATTGCCCTCTTTGAGGGTGGTAGTTTGGCCATACCCACCTTACTTCGATCCACTCTCCTAAGGAATCTCTAAATTTGTATAGCCATATTCATTACATCATTTGCTGACCCCCCCCTACAATATCCTGTAATGCTCATACAACTCTCATGCAATTTCTGCTTACATCTGCTAATGATTTTTTTTATTTCCCTTCAGATCCCTGCTCCTTTTCTCTCTCCAGTCGTCTTCCTGCATTTCTCCCATACTCAGAAACAAACGATTTACATATGAATAAAGTCACCTCACAGAAAATCAAGCTAGGATACATTACTTGTACTCCAATTATATAAAAGGAAATTTGCCAGAAGACTCTAGTCACCTCTCACAAAGACTTTAAACATAAACTGTTTTCACATATAACTTCCCTTTAAGTTCTCACTAACTTTTCCAAGAACTGCATTCTTTATCAACAATAATCTCGACCACAATCCCACATTCTTTGTAGATGGTTCCCTGCTGTAAGCGTGAGATCTAATTGTGTGAGTTTTGAGACCTCAAAAAATATAGTGTGAATCAAGCAAGGAACAGTACATTCTAAAACTCTTTATTTGTTAGCATTTGTTTGGCAGGAACGTCCAACTGAGCAGTGCCCTTTTTTAACGGAGGTCCAGGGAGAAAAGCTTCATTATGCAGACATCATTTGCATTGTTTTATCATTTGTAGTCAGTTTCGTTCACAAGCAACGGTTCTTTTATTCACTTATCTTTCACATCAGTTACATCATTTACGAACAGTTTCAATTAAAAATAAGTTACGTGTTGAATATGAATAACATTTTTTAAGATACAAAGTTAGACCAACCCAAAGAAAGGGAAGAAGCACAACAAGATGCACTTTAGAACCATTTTTTTTGCATTAGGATTTTAGTCTCTACACCCCAAAACCTATGCCAGTCATCTTCTTCTTATACTAACTCAATTTAGGTAGCTTATGGTAAGGTGATATTCTGAGATATTGCAACTTTGCTCTTAGCATATACTTCCCCAACTTACACTTTAGTTTCTACTATTTTTTATTTACCCACATTACTGACTCTAATTCTAGCATAGGCCAGCTACTAACTACAGACCATCAGTATAAAATTAAATATTTAAAAAAACAACTGCCTTAAAAACATAGTCTGATAAATAAGATCACATTGTTTGAAACCGGGATTGTTACACATAACACATGTATGCATCTCTCAACTGTCCCTGATTTTGCTGAATATCGCTGACTTTGCCTCATATTTGTATACTGCCCCTTGTCAAATTTTTGATTTTCTGGTAAATCGCGGAAGATTACAGCCAGTCAATAATGCCAGAATTAAAGTCTCAAACTTCTTATTTTTCAGAAAATGCATGTTGATGCAAAACCTATTGTTATATTAACCTTTTAAGTGAATAAGAATAATATTTAAAATGTTACAATGTTTTGTGCATTTGCCCCCCCCACCCCAATTACTCTGGAGCTATGAAGTTGAGAGGTATGCCTTGATGCTGTGTCTGATAAACAAATGTGGCTCAAACACAATATTCTATTTCTTTCTGCTCTAGATTAAAATGATTACTTCTACAGATTCAACTTCCCCTTTAATGAGTTGTTTTATCCAAGATCACGATAACATAAATAATTGAATAAACATAAAATAAAATTAAAAATGAGTCACATAAAATACATAAACAAAGCTAAGAAATATTATAGAAGGTAAGAAAAGGGATCTAAGTAAACACAATATAACCCAGTGGTAGGTGACAGTGTATACCTGCTAACTGCAAGAATAATTAAATATCGTCTAAACTCTACATTTCCAAACAACTCACAAAAGCATCCAAATTGGATGTTATATGAGTACAGTATAGGTAATCAGGGAATGTGAAAAAAATAAAATTACCCCATAAGAAGTTTACTCTGATCGTGGCAACTCTATATTGCACAAAAGTAGTGTTTCTTCATCATGAAGTGCACAATATACTAGGCGTACAGCCTCCTATGTAACCAAAGCTTTTGAGATTTTAAAGTTAATAGTATAATTGCATTCTGCAGCAAACATTGCTGTTTTTATTAAAGACAGTATTATATACAAAAAGTCAATCGACTATATTAGTAACAGATTTAATGTAACAAAAATTCTAAGCAAATTGGCATCTAAAAAGGATTTAAAATTTGGTGATTGTTGGAAAAAAAAAGATTTAATTGATTTTCTGTTTCAGCTGAATGCAGAATTGACATGTGGTAAGAATGTATGTGTGTCTCTCTCTCTCTCTCTCTCCATATATATATATATATATATATATATATATATATATATATATATATATATATATATATATATATATATATAAATAGATTCACTTTGGAATCTCAAAATTCCAAAACTTCAAATCTCATATGATCAAAACCATATAATCAATGTTTTGGAATATCAAAATTCTGAAACAAACCCCCCCAAAAAAACCTTAAATGCTTATGCAGGGGGGAAGCCCCCCCTGCAACCCCAACACCCCTGCTACTTAAATATACCAACTCCGAGATCGCACTACAGTGAGGAACTGGGAAATCTCCTGTTCTGCACTGTATGCAGATCTCCATTCAGAATTTCGACCATATGAAATTTGAGATTTCAGGATTTCGACATTCCATTTATATATATATATATATATATATATATATATATATATATATATATATATATATTTATTTATTTATTTGCAGTTGGTTTACCAGGATAGTCCATTGGGCCAAAAAGAACCCGTTTTCAATGGAGTCCTGGGGAGAAAAGCTCCAAAAATCAGGCAGATTAGGTACATACAAGATTACTACTAAAATTATACAAAAGTAAAAGATAAAACATTATGGTCAAAATTTAGAAGCATTCAAAACAATACAATACAATGAGGATTAATGTGAGGTAACCATGATGAGACAGTCATGTTATATTACAATATGGAGTGGTTTTTCAGTAGGCACATAAGATTTGTAGGTAAAGTGAGGTAATCATATGTTTATGAGGGGTGAGAGCTAGAGCATTCCCATTGGGACTTTAGATGTGTATGAAGAGATTTTTTGAACATGTGCTGGTTGGAGGTGGTGCGTATGGATGGTGGGAGTGAGTTCCAAAGGCGGGCTAGGTTAAAGGATAGTAGGTGTTTGCCTGGGGGATGGGATGGTTTATGAACTTCTAGTAGGTTTTGATTGTTAGATCTTAAGACTCTGTTTGGTAGGTGCATTTTAAAGGCAGAAGATAGGGAGGGACAAAGAGAGGGGCTGAGAATGAGCTTATGAGCTAGAGTCAGTTGTATATATGTGAGGTGATTGGGTAGTTCAAGCCAATTTAGTTTTAGGAGAGAGGAACAGTGATGGGTGGATGATCTATGGCTGTTAGCGAATTTGGCGATTTTATTATAGCAGGAAGCAAGCTGTTTTTTTAGAGAGGTCTGCAGATTAGTTAACAATGGAGCCCCATAGAGGAGGGAGGGGATAAGAAAGGAGGAAGCGAGAGTGATTTTGGAGGAGCTTGTAAGGTACTGATTCTGCTGGTAGAGCATACCTAGTTTTTGATGTTTTTCTTTAATATTCAGTTGTAGATGGGAATTGAAATTGAGACGGTTGTCAATTTGTACACCAAGTAACTTGGTTTCAGACACCAGTTCCAAGGGTGTGTTATCTTGGCTTGTGATAGAGAAGGTGTTTATGTCAAAGTAAGTGATTTTAGAAGGGGTAAATACCATTAGCTTTGTTTTGGAGGCATTGAGGGCTAAGTGATTTATTTTCATCCAATGTTCTGTGATTGAAAAAGCTTCTTGAGTAAGTTTTTGAAGCAAGGAGGAAGAGGTGGCAGAGCAGATAATGGTAGAATCGTCTGCATATTGGATGATGTTAGCGAATGGAATGGATTTGTGGAAATCATTTATAAATATATTAAACAGAAGGGGACCAAGAATTGATCCTTGGGGAACTCCAGTGGGGGTATTAAGGAAAGAGGAAGTGGCCTTTTTCCATTTTACGGCTTGGTGTCTATTTGATAAATAGCTGGAGAACCAATTTATGGTGGAGGGAGAGAGGTTAAGTTCTGAAAGTTTGGTTAAGAGCAGGCTGTGTGATATAGTGTCGAAGGCCTTAGAGAGGTCAAGTAGTAAGGTAGAGACAGTGTGGCCTGAGTCGCATGCTCTATTAACAGTCTCAAGGAAGGACAGGAGGGCTGTCATAGTGCTATGGTTTGGCCTAAAACCATGTTGTGTAGGTGTTAGAAGGTTATTATCTAAGAGATGTGGTAAGAGTTGGATTTGGATACATTTTTCTAGAAGTTTGGAAATGGGGGACAGGATAGCAATAGGACGGAAGTTGTTGACATTACAATTGCTGCCTCCTTTATGCAGGGGGATGATGAAAGCTTTCTTCCAGAGTTGGGGCACTGTGCATTCATTGATGGAGCGGTTGATTAGGATGCTAATTGGATAGGCGATTGCTTCCGCAGCTATACTTAGGAAGTAGGAGGGAATGTTATCAGGTGCGTTAGTACACGGCTTTAGTTTCTGAAGGAGTTTCTTTATAGTGGAAGTGGATATAGATTTTAAAGAGAAAAGAGTAGAGGGGGGAGAGAGAGAATTTGAGGATGATATGGGTGATAAGGGGGTTAGAGTAGTGGATGAGATGGAAGAGGGAAAGTAGGTAGATGAGAATGTGGGGGAAGAGGTAATGAGGGAAGGGATGTTTGTGGTAGAGGGTGGGGGTGAATTAGATGTAGAGGTAGAGCATGAGAAGGAGGAGGTGAGTTTGCTAATAGATTCGATGAAAAAGGAGTTGAACTGTGTGGCTAAATCTGAGTCTGAGCTATTAGGGTCAGAGTTTGGGGTGTGTGGTTTGCTGGGGTTAAGGAGGGTAGAGATCCCCTTCCAGAATCTTTGAGGATTAGTTTTATTATTGTTTTGGAGTGTATAGAAGTGTTGTTGTCTGTCAGAGATTATAAGCTTTTTTACTTTGTTACGTAGGTTTTTGTAAGCAATATGGAGTTCTTGGGTCTTATTTCTCAGATAGAGTCCCCATGCTTTGTGTCTAAGGAGCATGGTTGATAGTGTGGTTTTGGTTAGCCAGGGGGCAGAATTAGTTTTTATTCTTTTTGTTCTCAGAGGGGCTTGGGAGTCAAGTATATCTAAGAATGTACAGTTAAAGTGGGCAACTGCATCATCTAATGGTAGTATCCTTAGATTGTTCCAGTTAATTGCTTTTAAAGATTGTAAGAAGGTTGATGGGTTAAAGTTTTTATCATTGCGGGTGGTGATGTAGTTATGGGTGCGGTAGGAAATGCATGGGAGTCGGTGAGTGAAAATAGGCATATGATCACTAAGAGGGTCAGAAAGAATACCACTATCAGAAAAATAGTGGGGATGTGACACTAGAATCCAGTCAAGAATGGTGCCAGAAGAGGGTTTTTTTGATGGGTGTGTTATAGAGTTGATTAGCTGTGAAAAGTTATATAGGTTGATATTAAGAGGGTTGGTTGGAGACTGGATGGAGGCCCAGTTGATATTAACATCACCTAGGATTATGGTTTCATTGCTGATGTTATTTGAGAGCCATGAGAGGATATTTTCAAGTGTGGAAATATTATCCCCTGGGGGGATATAGAGGGATGCTAGACATATGTGTTTGTGCTTATTAACCTGTAGGAGAGTGAGGAGTAGTTCGGCGTTGTTAAATTTAGAAATAGGTTTGTTGTAAGGAGTAATTAGCAAGGAAGAAGAAGAATATAAGAGAGCTACTCCACCACCTTTTTTCTGGATCCTGTCTTTTCTAATGATAGAATAGCTGGGTGGAGTTATTTCAGAGTCTTTTATAGATGGTTTTAACCATGTTTCTGAAATGGATAGGATGTCGGGATTGTTATGCTTGAGCCATGCATGGAGGGTAGGGACTTTATTGACTATACTTTGTGAGTTTAGAGAAGTAAATAATAAAGGCTTGTGAGCAGAAGAGGAGGGACCAGGGTTGGGATGGATATCGCTGGATAAAAGATTGGTAATGAGATGGAAGACTGGGTTAGAGAGGTAATTAAGAAGAATATGAAAGGGACTTGGATATGTTTTGTAGGTAAATGGATTTTTATTTGCTATGGGGATATGGTTTTTCTGTGAGGAGAACACTTTGAATGAGAAGGTTAGGAGCTGAGTTATAGGGTATAGATGGGGAGAGATATGATGGTGTGAGTGTGAAAGAGAGGGGTTCAGATGGTTTGTTGTATGATAGAGTTGTGAATGATTGGAAGTGCAGGGTTGGGTAAGGTAATAAAAATATATTAGTTTAAGAGATAGTAATAGTAAAATAGTGAAGGATGAAGGTTTTAAAGGCATTTTGAAGAGGATTGTGTGGTGTTAAGGTATTGTAGTTGACTTATATATGTAATATGTTTGCTGTATAGATAGCCTGGAAGGTAGTGTGGGGTGTTGAGTTTGGGGTGTTGGAGCTGGATGGGTTAAATTATGTGGGTGGGAGTGTAGAATTAAAGCGTGATATTTTGGAGTAGCTGCAGGTGTGGTAATAGCAAGGTAATAGGCCAGTAGGGGGAGTGTCTAAGTATTGGAGGTTGATTGGTGTAGGGAGGAAGTAGGTGTGGTTCCAAGAGGAATATAGCTAGAGGTGCTGGGGGTGGGTGGGATTTGGGGGCAGGGTAGGGGAGCGGAGTGAGCCTGAAGGGTGAACGGAGTGGGAAGACACCAGGAGAGGATCGAGAGCCAATCAGTGGAGCATAGGTTACAGGAGAGTAAGTAGTAGCAGGGTAAGTAAGGAATTCTATATTTAATATGGATGAGAAAGTAGGAGTGAAAGTATTAGCAGAGTAAATACAAGAATTGAGTGAAGGAAAAGTAGTGACAATGGGGAGGGGACGCCCTCTAGTGGTCAATGCAGAAAATGCACTAGGCCCACTAGGTAGGTCAGGGGCTAAGTATGATAAAATAAGGAAGAGCTGGTGAAACCCAGGGAAGAGATGGGAGAGAAAGTGGATGGGAGAAAGGAGAAGTGTCTAGGCTGCTGGCTGTCCTGGCAGGGAGATAGCTTTCAAAACTAACAAACAGAGTTAGAAGCAGTGGAGGCCCAAGTAGCAACACACGCACATACTTTCTTAGTTTCCTCTGGGAGACTCTGTTCCAATGTCCAAAGTGGGGATTTGAGGCAGCAGAGCAGTATATTGCCTAAGCAAAATGTATGGATGAAGTATGTGACTTTAGTCCAATATATGTGTCCACCCAGGCAAGGTCCCAAGGAAAAAACAGGGCAAAACAATTTCTTAGTTTCCTCTGGGAGACTCTGTTCCAATGTCCAAAGTGGGGATTTGAGGCAGCAGAGCAGTATATTGCCTAAGCAAAATGTATGGATGAAGTAGGTGACTTTAGTCCAGTATATGTGTCCACCCAGGCAAGGTCCCAAGGGAAAAACAGGGCAAAACAATTTCTTAGTTTCCTCTGGGAGACTCTGTTCCAATGTCCAAAGTGGGGATTTGAGGCAGCAGAGCAGTATATTGCCTAAGCAAAATGTATGGATGAAGTAGGTGACTTTAGTCCAATATATGTGTCCACCCAGGCAAGGTCCCAAGGGAAAAACAGGGCAAAACAATTTCTTAGTTTCCTCTGGGAGACTCTGTTCCAATGTCCAAAGTGGGGATTTGAGGCAGCAGAGCAGTATATTGCCTAAGCAAAATGTATGGATGAAGTAGGTGACTTTAGTCCAATACATGTGTCCACCCAGGCAAGGTCCCAAGGGAAAAACAGGGACCTATGTTTATATGTATGTATGTACATATATATATATATATATATATATATATATCTATGTATGTATATATATATATATATATATATATATATATATATATATATATATATATATATATATCTTCTTCTTCTTCTTTCGGCTTTTCCCAGTTAGGGGTCATCACAGCGGAACATCTGTCCACTCATGATTGGCAGTGAAGTTTTACAGTGTTGAGTTGCCAGCCCGGCGCCCAACCTTCCACAGAAGGCACACACATGCACACACACACACCTGGGGCCAATTTAGAGTATCCAGTCCACCTACTGCATGTCTTTGGGATGTGGGAGGAAACCGGAGCACCCGGAGGAAACCCACATGACCACAGGGAGGACATGCAGACTCCACACAGAAGGCACCCCAGCCAAGAATCGAACCAAAGAACCTCTTGCTGTGAGGTGGCAACGATAACCGCTGCACCACCGTGGCAACCTATATATATATATATATATATATATATATATATATATATATATATATATATATATATATATATATATATATCACACCATACAAGAAATGTAATAACATTTCCTAAGAAAACTCCGATTCTTGAAGTATTATATAAACTTATGCATTGTACATTTTAAAGGTTTCTGGAACATATCTTAAACTTAATGGAAAAAATGTAGAAATACTTTGGTGCATAAAGATTTAATTTAAAACTTGCAAACACAAAATGGACATTACTAAAATCTGAAACTCTACTTTTTGTCAGTATTTATTTTTTTTATGACGTTAAATTCTAATAGTTATAATGCCTACTTTATGACACAGTTTCTTCTACAATAGGTAAGATAAATAGATTTATATGATTGGTAGATAGATGGATAAATAGCTAGATAGAAAGAAAGAAAGATGGATAGATAGAAGGATAAATATAGATATAACTGTGTTAGCTCTTTTGATTTGATATCTAAGTTTATAAATTCTGGTTATAGGTACAGAGGTTGAGATAGATATATTGCAAGATATTATTGTCAAAAGAGGAAAGGTGGGTTTTTTGTCCATCTACACAAATTTCTATTTAATAATAAATCTACTCACAGTATTTTCATTTATCATTTGCAAAATAAGGTTAGTCTTTTTTTCCTAAGCTCATTTTTTCCCTAGAAAGTTTTTTTGTGAAAAAATTATTGGTCAAAGGTAGTAGTCAATTATTTAATATGTATTAAAACTTTAAAGCTTTTCTGAAAAAGCAAGAAGAGATCTCTTGTCCATTTATACTCATTAGTATTTAATTATTGATAAGATGGTGCATATATATATATATATATATATGTGTGTGTGTGTGTGTGTGTGTGTGTGTGTGTGTGTCAGTGTGTGTGTTTATATATATATATATATATATATATATATATGTGTGTGTGTGTGTATATGTGTATATATATATATATATATATATATATATATATATATATATATATATATATATATCTTCATTAAGATAGGTGTTTTTATATCACATATGTTTAACATTAATAAGGGAACAAGACAGAAATGCCCTTTATCTCTTTGTCTATTTGCCTTAGCCATTAAAACCTTAGCAACTAGCATCTGATGAAACAAAAAAGTAAAATGTTTTAATGTTTGTAAGGAGTATGAAACTAAAATACAGCTTCTTACATAAGATAATTTGTTGTTCTTATAAGACATAAATACATCATTTGCAAATTTAAATGAAGAAATTAATTTATTTGCAAGTTCCTCATTAATGAAATTTAATGATAATAAATCTGAAATTATATTAATTAATCAACAAGTAAATAATATTTAAAAAATAAATGTAATTATAAATGGGAAACTCATAAACATCAAAGTATTTGTGAACTATAATCCACAATAATATCAATATAATTAATATAATTTTGTATTTCATTTATGATATAGATTTATTAATAAGAAGATGGAATGCTAATTATTTCTCATTTGAAGAGAGATTATTTCTTATAAAAATTATTATTCTACCTAAAATACTATACATTCTACAATCATTAGCTATACAGCCAGAAAAAAAAAAAACACTGAGATACAAACTGGAGTGATTTTTAATTGCTTTTTTATGGCATCCTAATAAACCAAGAACATAATATAAAATCAAATTAAATTATTTAATTTGGGGGAATACATTTTCTAGACCTTGAATCATATTCTTTAGCTACAATCTTTACTATGATTGTTTCGTAGTTGAATCCTACTTACTATAGTAAAAGGAAACGTTTAAGAATAAACTGTTATAATTTTAGAAAATTTGATTTAATGCATAACAAATTTTTATGGATTTTAAAAATGTATTGGAAGGGAAATTAATATTTAAATTAGATTAGATTCTACATACATGACTCTAATATTGAAATCATTTAGAAACTATATTTATAGAAACTTTTATTGAAAAAAATGGAAATTTCTTGTTTTTCCAATAACACATACATTTTGATTTATAGAAAGTCAAGATACTATGAAAATGGAATCACTCAAAATTAATATTTTTTTGCCGTGTGTTATGATTAAGATACACTAAATTCATCAATGGAAATTAAGAGGAAGTACAATTAAGATAATTCATATTTATTACTAATCCATGCTATTGTTAAACTAAATGATTATTAGTGATGAACGAAGATGAGATGAAACTAATACAAAAATTCTATGAATATATGATTTCTGTTATTAAGGGTAGCTTATCTAAAAAAGGTTGTCTTTCTAAGCTATATAAGTTAATTTTGATTAATAACAATTTAGATAAAAATTAATGGTAATTTCTCAAATTAGTAGATGCTAATTTACAGTTAAATGATGATAATAAGATGTTATAATTGAAATCTATTGGACAAACATTATCTAGTTTGTACTGGAAAATATTTACATGGAAGTAAATATGCAGAGTCTTCATTGCACCTTATAAAGTTCCTAAATTTGATGAAGAAGGTGTGGGAAAATGCTAGATTCAAAGGTTTGTATACTATTAATCATTTTTGCTGTGGGGACTTTTCAGTGTTAGTAGTTTTACAGGAAGCAGCCCCACAACTCCTACACCATGTCCTGGTCACTATGCTATAACATTTGGAGGTACATATTTAATTTCCACAGCCATGCATAGAAGAGAGCTACAACTATGCAAGCAGTCTATGATATAGCCCATTTCCCAAACATCCTCAAGTCCACTGATTGCACTCACAATACCTACAGGGCCCCAGCAGTGCCATGTGGTATCCAGTACATCAACTGGAAGGGCTTTCACTTCTTGAACTGCCAGATGGTGTAGCGTACACATGGAATTATAAATGTTTATGCGTTATCTGGGAGTTCTAATGATTCCCACATCTGGCATGTGTGACTTATGCCAGCATTTTCATGTGGGTGATTTTCCCCAGGGTAATCAGGTCAGTAGGTGTGCATATTACCTCCAACAGAGTCCCCATTAATCTTGTCTAGTCCAAGAAACATAGTTATTACAATACTCATAATGATGTCCAATGTTATGTTGCAATTAATGTTAGCTACACCTTATAACTATGACTTTTAACCATCTGCAACTCACAGACCTTGGCAGAAATGGCATATAACACTGTATTGTCACAAACATGCAACGTCATTGAACATTTGTTTGGACTGCAGAAGGCCTACTTCTGGTGCCTGGATTCATATGGTAGCCCTACAGTTTCTTTGTTTCTGGTAAGTTGAGTAAAGGTCAAGGACCATCATAAAGCAGGCTATAGGTCAAAGAACAGACATTCAAACCAAATATCTAAAGACTTCCTGAATGATTCTAGTGAGTAACATTTTCTTACTTGCAATGGCAATCTGTTCCATAATCTCACAATATTTTGGGTGATAAACCATGATCTGCAAGTGTTTCTGCATTTTTCTCTTTGAAAAAAATAAAATTACCCCATAAGAAGTTTACTCTGATCGTGGCAACTCTATATTGCACAAAAGTAATGTTTCTTTATCATGAAGTGCATGATATACTAGGCGTACAGCCTCCCATGTAACCAAAGCTTCAGAGAACTGCTACAAAATATCTGTGATCTGTACTACTATATAACATGGTACTGCAAAAGCAGTTACAGTGTGGAGACACCATAACACTGCTGACATACCTGCATACCTGTTGCAGCAGCAGAGGAAGAGTTTGGTGAGGATTGATTTAAAGGACTAACCTGCACCATTATAATAAATTATTATTGTTAAATGTACACCATTTGAGGCAGACGTGGCTGCAATATTTTGTGATACTGGCAAAGGAGTAGTATCTGGTCCAAAACTATGGGTCTAGGCAAAACAAAACAGAATAAAATGTATGCATGTAATAATGCAACCTGTCTACACCTTGCAAGGTCAGTGCAGGGAAAAGTGATAGGAAGTAGCAATGCTAGCATGGGTGGAAAGGTCATGGGGTGGTGGATGTGGAAACCATGCACATAGCTAGGAGATTTGCAAGAGTCAGAGATCACAACCTCCAATGATTGGGTGGTGTTTCTTTGTGTATAATTCTGTCAGGGTGTATCATGTGGTTCTACATTGTCAGGACTGAAGGCATCCTGTCCAAGGGGTGGTATACAATGCGAGGAATATGCACACACACAAACTCTGCTGTGATCCCACATGTGGTGTTGCAGTAGGATGTTGTTGTCCCTGACTCCAGAATGGTGCATGGATAGGTGCTGCTATAGGAAAGTCTGATAATGTTGAACTACAAGACCTTCACTGGCTTGCCTGGTGGAATATGCCCACAGTGATGTAGGAAGAATATTGGTCATCACAGTAGGAATGCTCATGTATGGGGCAGCAGCAGCAGTCATGAACCATGTGAACAATGAAGCTGTGTCTAGAATGGTTTATGCCATTTGTATAAAACTGTAGTGTGACTGAGATGCACATCCATCTCCTGATATGGCCATGGTGGACAGGTGTCCACATCTTCATGGCTACACCAGTGGCTGCCACCTGGGCCACCCATTGCCTTCAGTTGACATGACTGCTCAAGTTTCTCATGCATCATGTCATTTTTGCATGCTTTGCAGGATGTCCTGCAGTCCCTGCAGTGATTGCAGTTCCAGACACAGGTCATAGACACAGGTCATACAGCACACTCAACATCTCTGTTATTGTTTAAGTAATGGCCGTCTGTGCCTTGATTACTAACATCGCAAACAAAAGCAACGAAGGTGGGGTGTTGCACCCTCCAACCCCCCAACTACATATAACAACTTAGAGATTGCACTACAGTGGGGAATAGTGCAAATTTAAAAGGTTTCCCTTCACTTACCATATGCATCACGTTACTTCCTGGTTGTTTACCAACTATGGTCATTCAATGAGTTTATGTTCATTGATGTCCTTGTTCGCTGCTTTTTTTGTTTAGCTCTTTTCCATTTGAGATTTAGTTGTTCATGTTTTATTCTTTTCGGTAGCAGAACATGGACCCTTCTAATGCATGTATGTAAATTGACTGATTCACTCTGCATCTCCTTGGTGGCTTTGCGCTCCTCCCACTCCCAACTACACGCCCCCCTGCATGTAACTACATATATACTACAGTAACCCACTCCTATAACACTTATCATTGGCCAGCACAATTAATGGGCAACTAACTATTTACTTAATTTTCACTTTTCGCAACATAATAACATTACAAAAACCATCCAAAGCACTTAATTTTCATTCTATTTATAATAATTATTTCCAGCAACTGTTATTCAAAAACCCTCAAAACAGAGACAATTTGTGCACTGGAATTTCAGTTCATAACAGAATATCAAGCCTTAGTCTCAAAAGAATTCATATCTGTCTATACTATCAGCTGGTAGGTAAAATGCAAAATGTCTTTACACTATTTAAATATGAAATATTGTATAGGGACAAGCTATTTCAATCAAAACCTTCCACGGTCTTTCAAGAACGGAATCCCTACTATGAGATTTTTTTTCCACTCTCTCTTTATCTCATATACCTAACTCTCTACATAACTCTCTACAAAGCTGTTTCTATTACCTCACTTCTAATAAAGGAACTAAATCTCTACTTTCCATCTTCTTTTAAAGATGTATTAGACTAACTAGGTACTTTATCTGTACTGTCATATTGTACACTTTTCTAAGTAATAGAGAGACTTCTTACTGTACCTCATATTTGTACTCAAATGTTCTTAATTCTAACAGAAGGTTTAAAGAATATGTTATTAGATATTATTTGTATATGTTGATATATTTCTGATAAAGTTTTTGTTTTAATCTTACTATAGTAGTACTGTAGAGGAGCTTTTCTCCCCGGGCCTCCACTGAAAATGGACATGTATCCAGTTGGACTAGCCCGGTTAACAAATGTAAAATAAAATAAATAAATAAATATTTCAAAAAAAGTTTTACCTTCATCAGCTGCTGACTATATATTAAAAATGATGCCATAGTGAAAAATATTTGAACAATCGATCTACGTGCAAATCCTATGCTACATACAAAAACATGACATACCTACTGGCAAGGAGTATTATTTCATTCCAAAGTATGACCCACAGCAGCCAGATTTTGCAAGATAAAATGAGATTTTTTCATAATATGGAAAATGGCCACCTTACTGACTTAGATATTTGTGGATCTTAAATTATGTATTATTTATTTATTTATTGACATTGCAAAAGTCTGACTGGGTCACAAGAGCCAATTTTCAGCTGAGGCCCAGGGAGAAAAGCTCCGTTTAACTGAAATTTTTTTAAAGACACTACATAAAAAGCAGTTGAAAATTATGTAGTTCAAAATATTATAAGGCATAGAAATATAACAAAAAATATGTTACAATGAGAGCAATGAGAAAAAGCAAAGTAAAACACTTTATACAATTCTGGAGACCATTGTTTTGGCAATTTACAGTAGTAATAAGTAAAAGTCATGTGTTTAGTTTAATTGTAACTATAAAAGGGATGAGAGATTAGGATTGACTAGTATAGCTGGGGAGGAGGTGATAAGAAGAGATTATGTAAAGTGGTAGAGAGGATAGGATTGCCAGTTGAAGATGGGAAAGTGCTGATGGATAGAGAAACTGTATAGAAAAGGGTGGAGAAAAGTAGACAAGACTGATGTTCACCCAGGGGGTATAGCATGAACAGAGCCACGAGTTTGACAGGTGGCCCTTCAGAAGATGCTTGATGGAAAGATGGTAAGTTACATTTCTAATAATCTGTGGAATAGTATTCCAATTTTTGGCAACAGAATAGCAGTAAAGGCTATTTCTAATTGATTTTTGGGGTTTATAGATGGTGAGATGTTGTTTGTCATTAGAACAAAGGGGTCTGTTTGGGTGATAGGAAGGAAGAGCAGAGCTTAGTGTAGGATAGCTATGAGGTTTATAAATGATGATTTGGGCAGTAGCTAGTTGTACGAAGTCCAGGTAGTGGGGTAGTTCATGCCAGTTCAAAGTTTTAAGGGCCTTGCAGTGATATGTATAATATTGTTCATTGCAGCAAATTTAGCAGCTTTGTTATAGTATATTTCAAGGGCGGCTGTGGTGGTGCAGCGGTTAGCTTCTGCCTCATAGCAAAAGGTTCTCCGGTTCGATCCTTGGCTGGGGTGCCTTCTGTGTGGAGTCTGCATGTCCTACCTGTGGTCATGTGGGTTTCCTCAGGGTGCTCCTGTTTCCTCCCACATCCCATAGACATGCTGTAGGTGGATTGGACACTCTAAATTGGTCCTAGGCACGAGTGCGTGTGTGTGCCTTCTGTGGAAGGTTGGGTGCCGGGCTGGCAACTCGACACCATAAAACTCCACTGCCAATCATGAGCAGACAGTGATCCACTGTGGCGACCCCTAACAGGGAAAAGCCAAAAGAAGAAGTTATAGTATATTTCAAATGTAGTTTTAACAGTTACCTGCAAGTTGGTAAGGTTAGTGGCACAATATAAGCGTGAAAGAAGGAGGCAAGTGGTTGCTAAGGTGGTTTTAGCAGAGTTAATAATAAAGTTTTTACATCTATAAAGCATGCCAAATTTCTGGTGATCTTTTTTATATTATTTTGAATGTGGAGTTCAAATCAGAGGTTGTCGTCAATTGTCACACCAAGCACTTTAGTATGGGATACAATTTCTATCGCTGTATTGTTAAGAGAGAAGATTTTGAAGCTGGATTTGCCCTTCAGATGTGCTTTGCGGAGGCATAGGAGTAGTTTTGATTTTTTTGTGGGGTTCAGTATTAATTGGGCATTGTGAAACCAGTTTTCAGCAGAGGTGAAGGCTTCTTGTGTGATTTCAAGAAGATGCTCCAGAGTGTCAGATGAGCGTATTAGTGTCAAATCATTAGCATATTGCATAAGTGATGCTTGCCTAGAAGAGGTATAGAGGGCGTTAATGAAAATGTTAAACAGAAGTGGACCAACAATTGAGCCTGGGAGTACACCAGTGGTGATGGGGAAGTAAGGAGAGAAAGTATGTTGTCACTTAACAGTTTGCTGTCCATCAGATAGGTAGCTTTTAAACCACTGAAGTGAAAGAGTAGATAGGCTGAGCTGATGCAGTTGATGAAGGAGTTTGCTGTGCGAGATTGTATCAAAGGCTTTGGACAAATCCAGAAATATGGAAGAGATACATTTGCCAGAGTCCCTTTTCTTGTTTATATTATCTAACATTGATAATAGCGCTATTTGTACCTTGACCATGGCAAAACCCACACTGAGTACTTGTTTTGAGATGTTCTGTGAAATGTTGAAGAAGTTGAGCGTGGATACATTTTTGTAGGATTTTTGAGAGGGGGAGATAATTGCAATGGGACAAAAGTTAAAGACTTCTGCAGAGTTTCCGCACTTGTGGAGTAGGATGACATATGATCTTTTCCAAATAACTGAGACATAAGATTCCTGTATGGATCTACTGATTAGGATAGTTACTGGGTAAGATATGGCTTCTGCTGCCATATTGATGTATTTAGGTGGGAGGTTGTCATCAGCTGTAGAGCAAGGTTTAAGTTTAAGTAGCAGTTTTTTAGATTAGATATTGGTACAGGTTTTAAGGTAAAGTTGTTAACATTCATGGCTAAGCATTGTTTAGATTCATATTTTTAGGAGGTTAATGAGGTAGTGGAGGGGGCAGTTGGTAAAATGGTATGGGTTTCTGTAGGGGAGGGTGCTGTTGGTGAGGGCAGCAATATTCTCTATAACATTTATTTATTATTTATTTATTTTACATTTGTTAACCGGGATAGTCCACTGGACATGGATCCATTTTCAGTGGAGGCCCGGGGAGAAATGTTCCACACATATGAATAACATGTAACAAAAACTGCAAAGTTTACAGAAACTATATTTAGATTATTAAATGTAGTAGCTGTTTCAAGGAGGGAGCAAGTCTGAGAGGGATATGTATCTTTTTTGAGCCAGGATTCAGTAGTGTGTGAATAGAGGACCAGAATTTTTTGGATCACTTTTATGATTAAGTTGTAGTTTGTTTAATATCTTTATATATTTATTGTTTTAGCTTGATTAGAAAGTTCCATGTTTTCCTGAAAGTATTTTTTTATTTAACCTCCAAACCTTGTCTCTGGTACACATAATGTTTTTGGTGAGAGTGCATAGTCAGGGGGAGTGCTTTATTTTTATTATTTTTTTTTTATAAGTAGAACGGACAAGGTTATTTAGGGTGTTTAAAAAAGGTATTAAAAGTTATAACTGCATCATCTAATGGGTCACTCAGAATGAATTTTCGTAAATAATAGCAATAGATAACCAGGAGAGAAATGTAAAGCGCAATAATACAAAGTGTTTTTTAGAGTTTAGCTTTAAAAGTGTTATGAGGATTTCAGCTGATTGAAATTTGATGATGAAGTTGAAACAGGAGGAGAGGTTATTGGAGATGTGGTACATTAGGGTGACTCTGGCTCCTTTTTTGTGGGATCAGTCAGTCCTCATAATTTTATAGCCTAGAGGTAGTATTTCTGTATCTTTCATATTGGATTTAAGCCATTTTTCCATTATGACTAGGATATTTGAGGAATAGAGTAATAGTCAGGCATGTAGCTCTGTAATTTTATTACAAATACTTCAATGATTTAATGTTACCAGACTTAGTTTTTGGCTGGACTTGTGCTTGGCAATGTGGGACAACAGTATACCTGCGAATGGGAATTGGGTTGGGTAGAAAATGTCTTTGTATAAGGAGTAAAGGATGCATTAGAGGATAGATGGCTTGTAACTGAAGGAGGAAGTTATTTGGGCTTTTATGGTGCTTGCAGGAACCGGTGGTGTTGAGGTTTAGGTTTAAATCAGTAGGGCCATGTTTGGGTGTATGTCCCCACACAACTGAACCATTGAGTTCGGAACTAAAAACTTGGAATAATTCTTAAGGGTGGGTGTAAGCGGCTGTTTTGTTTTGAGGGAGGGGTGACCACAGTGAATTATTCTGCATATAAGACAGAGACTAGTAGAGAAACTGAAGAGGTTAGGAGATATGTTAGAATTGCTATGACAGCTGTCTAGGTTAAGTAGGAGGCTGGAGGTTGGAGGTTGGAGGTTGGGGTCGTGGTAGTGTAGTTTAAGGGGAAAGAGATAGTATGTTAAAGGGGAGGTCAGTACTAGGATATGAGAGAATAATATAAGGGGCAGCATTTTGTTTACAGGAGTTACTGATAAGGGGAGAGGTGGAAGAAAGCTGGAGTTTAGGAAAAAGTCTTTTAGGTGGAAAAGTGGAGGACTGAACTGGGGTGAAAGGATAGTGCTTGTTTGGTACAAACATGTAAGAGGTTCAGATGATTAAGAGATTAAGTAATATCTGAGCAGCCAAGTGCTCCAGATAATGCGGAACTCTCTACATTTGACCATAAGTGAACCCACTGTTCGCTGTTCCGCATTGAACAGCTTTGGCTCTGCTACACAGCATTTGATTTGTTTGTATACTGCAATTACTACCAATCAGCACTGTGGTATACAAACCAAAGAAAAACAGCTACTACGTTGTTCTGCATTGAACAGCATTGGCTGTGTTACACAGTTCTTGACTGGCTCATATTCTGCAATTATAGCCAATCACCATTACGGTATACAAACCAATCAAATAACTGTTCCTGAGGATGGGAGCAAATGAGAGCTCCCAAACACATGACCATTCATGTAGGAATGGTTGAGGAAAACTGCATTTAAAGAGAGGAAGAAAAAATATAGTAGAAGCAAAACAATATCGAAGTAAATAACCACAATGCCAGCAGTTAAAAGGAATCCTTGTAACTCTAGTATTGCAGTTATTTACTTTGATACTGGTTTTGCTTCTATCTCATTTAGATATTGCTCTTATAACTTTAGTAAGTTGTTAGAATAATGGGTTTTGTGTTACCATACATGGTCTGAAGGATATGATGTCTGAAACTCAAGTTTGTCATTATCTTATTATTTGATTCCTCTGTGATTTGCCAGAAAAATACATATTTTATGCAGAACAGACCAAAAATATGAGGCAAAAATTTGGGCATTCTCCAAAATTCTGGGCAGTTGAGAGGTATGAAAAGGTGAATATTTGTGTTGTGTGTGTGTGTGTGTGTGTGTGTGTGTGTGTGTGTGTGTGTGTGTGTGTGTGTGTGTGTGTGTGTGTGTGTGTGTGTGCATGTGTGTGTGTGTGTGCATGTGTGTGTGTGCATGTGTGTGTGTGCATGTGCGTGTGCATGTGTGTGTGTGTGTGTGTGTGTGTGTGTGTGTGTGTGTGTGTGTGTGTGCATTTTGGTTGAAAAGCCATGGCCATGGTGAAGGTATGCACAAACAGGGTGTTCCACATTTTGACTGTTTGTCACACATTGTTATGATCTGTGTTCTACATTGCCCTCTTAGCAGGTTGAGACCTATAGGTGATATATTGTAGGGAGAAGTTTTTAATTATCTTGCCATTGAGTGGTCAAACCCGGTAGGGTTTGGCTGAGATGGATGGGAGAGAGTTTGACATAATTAAGAGACTAGGTAATTATATTATGGGAGAGAGATTTGTACTATCCTGATGTTTAGTGGTCAAATTTGTTAGGAGGTGAGGTATGGTGCAGAATAAATGCAGAGTAAGGAGGGGTGGGTGGGAATTGTGAGCAGGAGAACGGAGCGGGATACACCTGCTGAGAATGTGTGGAGATCCCAAAATAAACAACCTGTGGATTATGCCCATAGCAGATTAGTACTTCAACCCAGCTATTGTACCAGCTATAAGGATATAAAAGTCTAAAGCACAGCAGATTTAAAGGATATACTGCTTAACAGTGTAGTGTAATATTCATAGTTAGAGTTTGTTCTTTTGAATTAAGAATGCTGAACATTCCATTTGAGTGTAATGGGGAAGGCAGAGGGTGGGGTTAAGTTTAACAATGAAATGGAAGCTGTGGTGCTTAACAGTATAGTAGAATGCTGTTAGCCAGGGTTTGTTCCTTTGAGTTAAAGATATTTGAACTTTCCCTTTGAGTGTGACAGGAAAGACAGAGGGTGAGGGGAAAAAAAGCTTAAGGATCAAATGTCAGCTATTAAAACTAGTTTGGGGTAAATGCTAAGCTATACATTTACACAGAACTATTGGGCAGGCTTTTTACGGGATATTACTAGGGTGATGCTGACTATGTCCTCTTCAAGTGCGCACACCATTTACATTTAAAAAGAAAGACTTATACAATGTGCATATAGTAATAGTGCCTAGGCATATATTTTAGCAATAACAAACTCATCCAGATAGCGTAGGCTGTCCTTGCCTAGTTTCTGCCAGGAAATCTATGTGTTCAGATAGTTAGCAGGTGGTGTGCAGAGTTCAAAGGTACAGTAAAACCAGGGATGCATTCAGAAACCGAGGTGCTGTCAGGACAAGGTCTGGCCATATAGTGTAGGCTGTCCTTGCCTAGTTTGTCAGGAAATTCCTGTGGTCTTGCAGTTAGTTAGCAGGTAGGGAGTTCAAAGATGCAGTTATGTAGGTTTGTAACACTGAAACCAGAGATGAATTCAGAAATAGAGGTGCTGTTAGGGCAAGGTCTTCATCAATATATCACAGTTTTACCTTCTCTGGTGCACATACTGTATTGAGGACAAGTCGGGTGGGTGCCTAATTACTCAGCAGATGATAAACCACAGCATACAGCTACAAACCTTACTAAGTTGGTGAAATACTGGAGTGTGCAACAGGTTTGCTGATTACCTCTGTTAACAGAACCATTGCCGTTTCATCATTAAGGTCTTAATACACAAACAACAACCAAAGCACAGTTGTAGGCTCAATGATTTTTTTCATTGTTTATCAATAACCTCCCCTGAGATTTAAAAAAAACAGAAATCCACAGGATAAAAAGACCAAGGAACAAAGCTTTTCAGCTGTTAAAATAGTTTAATCCAAGCATTCACTTCACAGGAAGAAATGAAAACGTATTTGCATTTTGAGCGTTAGTGTGATTTAAGTGTTTTTATCCTGTGGATTTCTGTGGACTACACTGTTAAATCAACAACTACAAGGCTTGACTAAGTCGCCCTGTCCGTAAGCTTCATTGTGTTTTCTTCCAGGGTCTTGGCATATGGTTTTTTAGTTACTTTTTGACCTGTTGGCAGTTTTTGGTGACTCCCCTGAGATTTACCAACTCTACTATATCTATACGCAGACATAGTTATACCAAAATTCAACAAATCTGTTAACAAAGGTAACCTTTCATTTCAAATGCTTTAACTCGCTTGTTGAATTGGCAATTAAGAATAATCTCTCTTTAAATACTCAAAAAACAATTGTCATTCTGTTTAGAACCCCAATATAAACTCTCTAAAACCAAATCTATTTCACTAACAGACTATGATGGACAAAAACTGTATTAACACAACAAAAATTCCTAGAATTAACCCTAAAGATTTCTGGGTTCTCCCATCAGTCTTACTATAGTTTTCTCGTACGCTGAATCTCAAATTGAAAATGTGTTTAGACAACTATAAATAGCATATAAATACCACACTTCCTCACCAAAGATGCTAGACAAGGCAGCCATGGAAATTAATGCCCTTATTGCCTCATTTAGAATATGACCTTCTGTTCCCTACTCTCCTCTCTTCTAAACATACCTCCACCCTCCAAAAAGCTGAAAATAACATCCTTAGGTTCGTATGTGTAAGCCGCAGGGCGAAATATCACTGCCTGACCTTACATAAGTCTGAGTGGTTACGTATTACAGCTAGAGAAACTTACCTTTCAAATATAGTGATATTCAAACATTACCTTTTAAATACATTACATCAAACTTATTCAGCAGAAACTACTATTCCACCCTCTAACAATTACAAATTAGGACTAGCACATATTCAGTTTTTATATATATATATATATATATATATATATATATATATATATATATATATATATATATAGTTCCCCTTCACAAAGTCGAACATTCAGAAACTCAAAATGCATATGGCCGAAGCCATATGCTTGAATTTCTGAAGCTCGACTTCATGAAAGGGAGCTGAAAAACAGAAAAACGTAACACAACAAAGTGTTTCTGCAGGGGTGCAAGCCCCCCTGCACCCTCCACATCCCCGCTGCTTATTTATTCCAACTCCGAGATCGTACTACAGAGCAGAAAGGGAAATCTCCGGTTCTGCGCTGTATGCTGTTCCACATTCACAGAGTTGAGCTTCCACAATTTCGAGCATATGGTCTCGACCATATGACTTTCGAGATTGTGGCCATTCGGATCTATATATATATATATATATATATATATATATATATGTATTTTAGCATCAGTCTTTACAGACCCAATTTCTCCACTGCCCTGAAAAATCCTTGTCAAATTATGCCCTGCAACACCAAGCAATTTCTCAGACAATATCACAGAAACAACTTCTCTGAATGACTTTAGGAAGCAGTTAAAGAATTACCGAGTGGGCGTGAATAATAGCAAGCACTTTCACAATCCAGGTTGATATTTGTACTCCGTTACACTATGGTTTAGAGCTAACAGAACTATTATGTTCTGCATATATGGGAATAGCTGTACTAATCATTGGGACAGATATGCCACATTTCTATATATGTATATTATTGTACTTGTTACTCATCGTGACTGAATTATTATATTTGTATAACGTATGTGATTCGTTACTGCTTTCTGCTCATTGTAGTATATACTCAGAATCGATGTAGTTGATATTCGGTTATTGCCTAATGTATACTTTGCTGTTGTCTGACAGACATTATATAATATCAGAGCTACTGTGTGTCATTGCCTGTTGTTCCCAGGTTGTGCCTAAAAAGGGTCCTAGGATCAGTGTACTTAGCCAGTTAACAAATGGAAATAATTAAATAAGTGTACATAGCCTATGGGCACATACGTACCTTGTGGGATAACCATTTGAAATGTTAGGACCTGCTTCAGCAAGTCCCAAAATATGGAGACTGAATGATTGAAAAAATGGGCTTGCATATATGAAGTCCAAGATGGCCATTTCTCAGAATATTCCTTTTTCTCTGAGGTATGGCAATCTCAGAGTGGTATATACAAGCTTGGGTTTGCAGGGGAGCAAGTTTAAAGGAGATGTGAGCTGTTTGATATTTGCCCTTCTCCTGCATTTTCTATCTTTTTGTCTGTCAGCATGTGATGTTACAAGTGCTGGTATTTCAAAGGAGTTACCTTGTGGCGCTCATTACCACAGTTGCAGACCTAATGTCTCTAGATGTTATATATATGCGTATATGTTTGAGGAAACCATTCACAGTTGTAAGCCACTGTCCATCAGAAATAGCACATATAAATACTACTAACTTATTACAGACACTCAGTTAGCTGTCACCAGCCCAGCTGTCATGTCCAAGCCATCACCAGGTATGAGGGTCCTCTCATTATCCCAGATGAGAGATACCACAAATTCCTCCAATTGTCTGAGATGCCTCTGTTTTGGTGGGTCACAGTACTGGTCAGCCTGTCTCTGGCTATTTCCTTAGCCTTTGTCCTGGTATGCAGTAACATATCAGTGCTTCTGTGATACATCTTGTGCTATTGTCCTATTATGGCCACCCACCATATTGATGTTCTGTGACAGTTCCTGACATACCTGGTCACAGAAGACCTTGTTTGTGTTATCCTTCTAAAGGCTGTACATGCTATGTGTGCATAGGGTGTGTAGTAGTGTGATGAACTTTTCCACTCAATGCTATTCTTTCCATCACATGACAAGACATGTACACCTGACTGTCCATGTCAGGCAACGATTGATTCAGCACTGTCCAAAGTCCCTTATGGTGGTTGCAGCCATATGTGCTGCTGTAGTGTGACGATTATGACACTCTACTATAGAGTAGCAGCAGTGGGCCTGTATGACACTCTACAGTGGCATAGCAGCAGTGGGCCTGTATGACACTCTACCATAGCATAGCAGCAGTGGGCCTGTATGACACCCTACTGTGGCATAGCAACAGTGGGCCTGTAAGCCATGCCTGTTGTGCTGATAGCATAGTTCATGCCTACTGTACTGTAGGCCTCATAGTTCTTGTACCATGCCATGCAGTTCATGTGCAAATGGAATGCTGTTGTGATCACTATATAACAGGACAGTGACCAAGCCTGACCATGTACCCTATGCCTTGTCACTGTGAGTATCCCTGAGCAGGACTGCAACCATCGTGCCCTGTGCCCTGTACCTTATTAGGTTAAACCCCCCAAAAAGACTGGAACCTGTCCTGCCTTATCCCCTGTGCTCTGTCAGGTTGAGCTCCCTTAGACTGTCACTGGTCTGTCAGTCTCTCTGCAGTGCTACCCAACACACTCCTCTGCTCTTATACTGTGTCTGTTACTTCCATGCATCCTTTGGTGGTGACTATAGTCCTGAGGTCCATCACCTGTAGTTCTGCCTGCTGCCATTCTGCCTACATGGCATTATACTCTGATGTCTATTATTTTCTGATTCTCTCTCTCTCTGTAATGCAGTCTCCTGAACTATAACCACATTTTTTATCACACTAAACTGGGCCTCACAGCACACTAATTATGCTAATGAGGTTATTTAGCACATTTTCTCTGAATCACACTTAAAATGTTAAGCGTTATCAGGCATAGTTCATGCAGTAATGTTTGTGTCTGCCCATTTCTGGGCTGGAAGGGTATGTATGGTGTGTGAGAATGCAAGGCCACTGCAAAGCCTATCCACACTACTGTCACTTTGCATTGTCCTGCTGACCATTTGCATCACACTACCATTAACATGCATTGTACTAACCTCATGGATGCCAGTGTAAGACGTGGTGTCCAGTACACATGGACTCGCACACCAGGCTACCATTTTTCTCTTGGATTAGACATAGGGAGTGGACATGTCCTCTACAGGCACTGAGTCTGTCAGGGCTTTCACAAAGTACAGCAGAAAGTGTAAGACCTACCTTCACCTGCTGCACAGGGACAATATGGATCATATGATTAGGGCTACCCATTCCAGAGAGTTAAATATGGCCTGTGACTTAAATAGGATATGCTGGACATATTTATCTCCCAGCAACTGCCACATCTATGGAACAGGCTACCAGTTTATGTGAAACAGAGCACCTCTATGACACTGTTCAAGAGGAACCTGGACAAGTGGATGGGGCACTGTAAATTCTTATCAGGAATAGCACCCACAACCATCCTGGACATGGGCGGTCATCACTAAATGCAATCTTGGGTATTGACTAACACTTCTATGGTATTACATTGGGTTGAAATGACTAGGCTTAAAATGACCTCTGGGTCAATAACCTAGTAATCTCCTATGATCCTATGATCCTGATGGGGGATTATGAGAGGCCACCTTTACATAATTGGTGCCAGGCACCAGCTTGCCAAGACACTGAAGGATGCTACTAATATCATTAATTCATGGGAGAGGTATAGGCACAAATACAGTGACCTTTGGAGGTGTTACCCACACATTCTCTTGCAGTGGGAAGAAGTTAGGGAGAGGGAGCCACCTCATTACATTTTTGCTTTTGCATTGGACTTTAGGCTTAGCCCCTGTAGCTGTAATTGTCTTCTGCTGCCAGGAGTATGCAGTGCTGATTAATATTTATTTTTGATTTTGAGTCACTCAGAAGATATAAGAAAAGCAGATGGCCTGTTATAAAGGGAGAGACAGGCTTTCCAGGTGGTGTGGTAAGTGTAGTGTATTGCTGGCAGAAATGTACTATTTTACTAAATTATAATGCACATTATTAATCTGTTGTATTTCTCTCTCTCTCTGTCGCTTTTTTCTTTATTGTTTTTATCTATTTTTTTGAACACGATCAGTTATGGTACAGGTAACCATGAGATGGAAGGCTACCACACCCTTCACCAACCACTGCTTCTACTGCTGTGTCCATAGCAGTCCCCAGAATTACTTCTGTATAGGGTGATGAAGATCAGCCTGTAGAAGATGACCTGGAAGGATTTATGGTGGCCTTTGTGGCCACCTCTCAGGATTGGAGGTAATGGCTCCTGGTCTGAGACTAGTGCCTGCCAGGGTTATCCAGTGGGAAGTGCAGTCCCTAGTCAGGGCCAAAAATACCCACATTAGCTACCTGGAGCTTCTTTTTGTGACACTGATAGAATTGCATAGCTGGCTGTCCCTATCCATTGAGCAACCAAAGGCAGTTACTGACATCTAGGTGGGATCCCTTCTGGGCTGGGCTGGCAGGCTCTCCTCAAACTTTACTATCCCCAGCAGTGCATTTCCTGTCCCTTTTGAGTCAATCCTCACCTCCTGTTTGTAATTTCTTCCTTTCCATCACTAGTTGTCCACTCTCTCTAAATATGTGTCTCTCTAATTTTACTCCATTATATGTCACTGCTTTCCCTCTCAGTCCTTCTCTGCATTGTGTGTTTGTTTATCCCTGGTACCTTCCCCTTCTCCCTCCATCCTATCTGCACTTTTCCCTACCCTTCTTAAAACATGGGTACTTCTACCCACAAAAATGTATACCTTTATACCCCTTCACACCTATTTTCTCTTCCTGTTGTCCTTTTTTGTGATCTTGGTCTTGCTTTTTCCCATCTCAGCTTGTCCTGTCTCCCCCATTTCACACTATTTAGTTGATAAAATGAAGTGGCACCTTGCGGTAGTGCCCATATATGTGCTGCCTGCAGTGGTACAGCTATGGGGCCCTTTGATGCGCATGTGAATAGACATAGATTTAGACCAACTACTTGCCCAATACTGTCTCTTTGGTCACATGGCCACTCATATCATGGTCAGTCCAACAGCATGATTACTGCTGTTTTGATGGCCATGAAGTATCATTTCGCATCACTGCCCCTAGAATGATTAGGTCACGTCATGGTAAATTGATCTTGCTATTTTCCAGACTTCATGTTAGGCTTTTTTCTGAATACCACTATTTGATTCATTATTTTCACTAACACAGGTATTTCCAGTACGATCAATGGTTTATCAAAATGATCTTATATGATGTATAAATCCCATAAATGTATATTTTCCCATTCAGAAAATTGCTTCCTAATTTAACCTAAACTGGGAGATGAGAAAAATGGTTTGCAGAACCATCTATAATCTTAAAATGATTATTCTCTGCTAATTAAGTAGCAGATGTCAAAAAATAGGGGTGTTTCGCTTTAATGGAAGTAACATCTGAAAAATGGTTAAATGCCAGCTCCAATAACATAGAGGTAGAAAGCCCTGATTATAACCCAGGTAAACTAAGTGAATACTGGCTTTGGTGCATTTTGGAGCTGAAATGGGGAGAGGAGTGAGGCGGCTTTGCAAGCTCACCTTTCCTTCAGGGAGGCTGTGAGTGCACATGCCTGGGGCACACATTCTTGTTGATGATTCCCAAATGGAGGCAGGAGAATGTACAGGAACACTGGCTTCAAGAGGGCAGTGTTTTCTTACATCACTTCCAGTAGTGGCTGACATGGTCATGCTGATGACCATTACATGACAAATATTAGGTGTGTTATAAATAATGTACAGTGGTAAATAAGGCCATAAAATAGGAATATTGAACCATTCCAGTGGGTGCCTAAATGATGGCCCCTCTCAATTATATGTCACACTGGTGATGGGGAATGAATGGACCAGTAGACCGAGAGAATGCTTGATAGTCCGCAGGCAGTAGAGCCAAAAATGCCAAAGAAATGGTCTAAACATGAATGTGCTCTGCTTTCTTAAGTTTCAGTATCAAAGATGACAAGTGTGTTTACCTTAAAATATTTCTTTAAACCTTTCTGTAAGATATTTTTCAATGATATGTAATGAAATACAGACATTCATTTTATGGTACCCAAAAACCTCTCTACTTGTACATAAAATCTGTTACCACTAAATTACTTGACACTTAAGAATCTAGTATTGCATTTAAAATACTTTAATAATAAGATCTTTTTCTATAACAGCAAAACAAATCTCTGCCAGTCAAGGAATATTTGAAACTACAGTCTTAGATAAAGATACTAGATTCAAGACAGACATCCATGTTATAAAGGGAATGGGACATTGCTGTTGAGATTTATGACTGCAGAGAAGCCAGGCCTAATTCAAATAATGCATTGTAAAATCAATAGTGCAAGAGATGAATCAGAAATAGTTTACAAATGTTTATTTTGTTCATCATCCAGGTAAAGGTCACATTGAAGACATGCAGTTTCATTTCCATACACATTGAAAAGAAGAATAAAATGTTGTCACCTAAATAGATTAATTACAAGGAAACTTACAGAAATGAAAAAGAAAGTATAGCAGACCTCATGCCAAGACATTGGAATGCACTGCGATCAAATACGCAGAGTAAAAACATTAAAAGAATAATTACATTTTTATTGCATGCAATCCATTCCCAAGAGTCTTTGTTTTTAGAAGAACTAGAGACTGAAACATATAATGATATGTTACGAAAGCCAAGTTAAAGCCCTGTATGAGACCAGCTCATGTTGTAACCTGACAGAAAGACATGAAGAATGCTTCTACCCTTAAGAAGTATGCAATATGTTAATTTTCAGAAGGAATGCACTGTGTCATGGTGTGAGTCTCATACTAGAGAATTACAGTTAGTAATAATTAATGAGACTGATATGGGGGAGGTTACAAGTGACCCTGGCACTGATAAGTATAGGGCCTGGATGAGTCCATGTATTTTGCACCCTTTGTTCAGTATGTCACCAGAGGCTACCATGATTCATAGATGCGAAACATGGCAGTCCCTAGGAGCACTCAATCCCCGTCACTTTTACTTAGGTGCTTAAGAGTACCTGATATGTTTTAGTGAGGCTCCCTATTGAAATGTCGGCACTTGAAATGCTGAGGGACAACAAGCCAAAAAAAGACCAAAAACACAACAGAAAAGCAAATGCCAAAAATCTCTCTGCTTCTTAAAACTCCTTTTTCTTGGTGGGGGTTAAGCACCCACCCCCAAAACTCATATATATCAAGTCCGAGAGTGCCATACTTTAGAAAAAAAGGAATATTCAGAGAAATGACATCGTAGACTAGGTATATATAAGTCTGATCTTTTGGCTATTCAATCTCCATGATTTGGCACTCACTCTAGCGAGTCCAAACATTTTGAATGGTTACCCTTTAGGCTTCCATGAAATCTTGAGTTCAGTTTGTCGAACTGCTCTGTGTAGCCAGGCAGCGCTATACAGTATGCTGAAATAAGGCATCTCAGATATGTACAGTGTGTGTTACAAAGTAACGATGTGTAGCTACTTGGAAAGGCATACTGTACATACTTAGGCTGCCTTACTTCGATGTGCTGTGGTCTGCCATCCTGACTGACTGTGATTCATGAAGAATTCAATCAATTGTCATGCAGTAGACTGGAGTTCACTACAGTATTATGGTAAAAAGTGGATCTATTGTTGCATGTGTTCCCGTTGGCAGAAGCTCTCCAGAATTACTGTCTGGGGTGGGTCAAGTTTATGTGTGCTATCAGGTTTACTTGCACTTACACAGTACTCTGTTGCTGATATGAATTTTCCTGTCATGAAACCAATGTTAGGATGCTTATCTTTTCAGTGCCACTGCTGAGCAACATACTAGCAGCCAAGAGGGTTTCTGGGACCACTACAAAAATACAGCAGCTGTTTTGTACACAATTGGCCTCCAGTAAGGGAACCAATGTGTCCAACAGTCTGAAAACAGAAACAGCTCCTCGTGGTCCTGCAGAGTGGTGCTAGCAGCAGAGAACTGAGAAAAGCGACTACTTTCCTGATCTAAGTATTTTTTGCTGTTTTTACCTGAGAGACCTTCCTTTTCTTACTTTGAACAAGTTTATACTGCTTTATTACCTGTTTTTTGCATTGTACATTATCTGCACTTAAAGTTACATTTGGTTGAAAGTTTGTTGTTAAATTTAACTGTTGAGGCTACCCACTAAAGTGAGCTAGCCTGTGTAAGTGATTTATTACTGTTTTTCCTGCATTTCTGTGTACTTTTTAACTTAAAAAACAAAAAAAAAAAAAAATCCTTGTTTTCCCGCCTTTCTCGACTAGTTTAGACCAGTATACAGGCTTTGCTGTATTCTGGACTGTGGTGTAGTTCCTGTATTGTCCATTGCCTTACTTGGATAGAAGGAAGTTTCTTTGCTCACCAGTGGGAGTGGGGAGTCTTGAGCAGCCTATCTGTCCCTGAAGGAGTGACCTCAGCACAAGAGCTTGTAGTAATTGGTCGTTTTGGACCATTTCCAGCTCTTTTGAAGTTCCCTGTTTAAAATCCACCCCTGAGCCGTTTTTTCTGGCTATACTACTCAGAAACAGCTCCTTGTGGTCCTGCAGAGTGGTGCTAGCAGCAGAGAACTGAGAAAAGTGACTACTTTCCTGATCTAAGTATTTTTTGCTATTTTTACCTGAGAGACCTTCCTTTTCTTACTTTGAACAAGTTTATACTGCTTTATTACCTGTTTTTTGCATTGTACATTATCTGCACTTAAAGTTACATTTGGTCGAAAGTTTGTTGTTAAATTTAACTGTTGAGGCTACCCACTAAAGTGAGCTAGCCTGTGTAAGTGATTTATTACTGTTTTCCTGCATTTCTGTGTACTTTTTAACTTAAAAAAACAACAAAAAATATCCTTGTTTTCCTGCCTTTCTCGACTAGTTTAGACCAGTATACAGGCTTTGCTGTATTCTGGACTGTGGTGTAGTTCCTGTGTTGTCCATTGCCTTACTTGGATAGAAGGAAGTTTCTTTGCTCACCAGTGGGAGTGGGGAGCCTTGAGCAGCCTATCTGTCCCTGAAGGAGTGACCTCAGCACAAGAGCTTGTAGTAATTTGTCGTTTTGGACCATTTCGAGCTCTTTTGAAGTTCCCTGTTAAAAATCCACCCCAAGCATATTTTTCTGGCTATACTACTCAGAAACAGCTCCTTGTGGTCCTGCAGAGTGGTGCTAGCAGCAGAGAACTGAGAAAAGTGACTACTTTCCTGATCTAAGTATTTTTTTGCTATTTTTACCTGAGAGACCTTCCTTTTCTTACTTTGAACAAGTTTATACTGCTTTATTACCTGTTTTTTGCATTGTACATTATCTGCACTTAAAGTTACATTTGGTCGAAAGTTTGTTGTTAAATTTAACTGTTGAGGCTACCCACTAAAGTGAGCTAGCCTGTGTAAGTGATTTATTACTGTTTTTCCTGCATTTCTGTGTACTTTTAACTTAAAAAACAAACAAAAAAAAAATATCCTTGTTTACCTTCCTTTCTTGACTAGTTTAGACCAGTATACAGGCTTTGCTGTATTCTGGACTGTGGTGTAGTTCCTGTGTTGTCCATTGCCTTACTTGGATAGAAGGAAGTTTCTTTGCTCATCAGTGGGAGTGGGGAGCCTTGAGCAGCCTATCTGTCCCTGAAGGAGTGACCTCAGCACAAGAGCTTGTAGTAATTGGTCGTTTTGGACCATTTCCAGCTCTTTTGAAGTTCCCTGTTTAAAATCCGCGTTTGCGCGGCTTTGCGCGATTGTGCGCATAGCGCAGCACTGGTTAAACAGGCTTAAACTATTCCTGGTTCCGCCAAGTCTGCACTTCAATTTTTCCCTTAAGAAAGCTCCACTTTCAACAAAATCAGTCTATTCGCTTTGTCATAAGCCTAGCACTTGCTCCTAAAACCATTCTTTTAAGTAAAGCACCCTTAAACTAACGTAAGCACTACATCCACCTACAACCCGTGCTAATACCCACTTCCCTTCAAAGTCCTCTCTCTGATCCAGTTACACATCACCCCCTTATACTATTCTGGCATGTCGAGTGGTATATTACTGGCGTCCTCTCCAGTTCAGCTGGTTAATCTGGGAATCCTGAGACAATGTTACAATTGTCTCATGTACACAGACAACCCCCTCCTCCTCCCAACAAACACAAACACATGTGAGAGATGCAACTATATAGCCAAACTGGAGGCTGAACTCTCTCAACACAGGACTAGCAAGACCAGACAGGAGGAGAAGGTAACCACACACACAACAAACCCAGTCTCACATAAACCAACCACAACTGCAAACCAAACACATAGTAACACAAAGACATACTCGGAGGCTCTAATAAAAAACTTACCGAAACAACAGAGGCTCCCAAAGCAGACATCCAAGAAAACACCACCTCAAAACTCTGCACAAGCAACATATAGTACACAAAGTCAGTGTGCCAAACAATCACAGTCCTTAAGGCGAAACACCATGCCTGATACACTAGTAATAGGTGACTCTATAGTCAGACACACTGACGTCCCGCCTACCAGGCTGAACAAAGAGAGGGTAATGGTGAGCTGCCTGTCGGGAGCTAGGATCCGCCACATAACACAAGCACTCAAGTCACTCCAAAGCAAGTACAAATATGACTCCGTCATTGTCCATGCCGGCGTGAATGACCTGAGATGTACCTCCTTGGACTACATGAAAAGAGACATAGTGGAGCTCTCTGATTATGTAGCCCAGGCTGGTATGACCCTGACCCTGAGCAGCATCTTGCCCTCACCAAGGATGATGCCACAATACAAAGACAAGATGATCAGCTTTAATAATTGGCTCAATTACTGGTGTCATTCTAGGGGGATCCAATGTCTGTCTGCTTGGGATGACATGCTGGACAAGCCAAGCTGCTTCGTAAGGGATGGCTTGCACCTGTCACCACGGGGCTTCTGGATATTGGCTAAGGCTCTTGCCACCCCCATAGTGCCTTTTTTAGGCAAGGCTCAAAAGACAAACCCACCACCTTAGAAAACAATAAAGGAAAAAAACTAAGGGTAATGCTGCTCAACGCCAGAAGTCTAAATCTCAAGATGCAGGCTCTCGAAGCACTCCTCAGTATGGAGAGCATCGATGTCTGTGCAGTAACTGAAACCTGGTTCAAGGCTCCTGAGAGCACTCCAGCCCTACCAGGTTATACCTCGTATCATGCATTTCGGCCCCAAAACCTGGGCCGAACCACAAAAGGAGGGGGAGTGTCCATATTCATTAAAGACACCCACACCTCCAGGTTAGTGGCAACGCACAAAGCATCGGAGACCATCCATGTGCAACTAACCGTAGGCAAAACTGTTATACAACTTGTAGCATGCTACAGACCACCCTCGCAATTGCAGGAACTCCATTCAGCCTTCCTGAAGACACTGGATGATATGAATGTCTCACCAAATAACATCATATTGGGAGACTTCAACTACCCAAACATAGACTGGGTGCATTACTCAAGCCCCAACACCCTAGCCCAAAGGTTCCTGGAATTCATCAACTCAAATGCGATGGAACAACTAGTCACCTCCCCCACAAGGGGAAATAATATACTTGACCTGATCATCACAAGCATGGGGACAAAATGCTCAACACCAGAAGTATACCTCTCACTAGTGAGATCAGACCATAAACTAATAACCCTAGATATTCATATCCCACCTCCACCCCAGCACAAAAGACCACAGTGAGAAACTTCTCAAAAGCCGACTTTACACTCCTTAGGACTGAAATGGTATCCTTCAAGCCCCCTGGGCCAGTGGAAACCACATCCCACACTGCTGAATCCTTCACAAATGCTTTCTACGGGCATCTCCAAGAATGCATGGATCATGCAATCCCAAATAAAACCAAGACCCTTTCCACCAAAGGCAGGCATCCTATCTGGTGGACCCCAGCCATAAACAAACTTTATAACAAGAGAAGGAAGCTACTGCAAGACAGAGCAAAATCCCATAAAGGGAAGGCATCCCTGATCAGCACTAGCAAAAACTACGTTCTAATAAAATCATCAAAGGTCAACTTGAGAGAAAAATCACTAAGGACACTAAAGATAATCACAAGGCCTTCTTCAGTTATGTTAGAAACCTGGTAGGAAACCCTCAGATATGCAGAGTTAGTTCATAATGGCAAAAAATACACTGAACCCACAGATATTGCCAACATACTGGCAGACAGGTTCAGTGCAAATTTCTCCCCTCCCTCTCCCCCAAAAGACAAAATAAATATCTCAGCTGAATGCAACCTCCCTGAAATCTCAGATGTCCAGGTGAGAGCTGCCCTCAGCAAAGCTAAAAATACAGCATCCATGGGACCTGACGGTGTCCCGGGTTGTGTGCTACGTGAACTCCTAGAGGAGCTAAACCTGCACATAAGAATGCTGTTTAATTTTAGCCTTGCTACAGGATACGTCCCTGAACACTGGCATACAGCTACAGTGGTCCCACTCCACAAAGGTGGCACCTCTACAGACCCTGGAAACTACCGCCCCATAAGCTTGACCAGCCTGGTCTGCAAAGCTATGGAAAGGATCATTATGGAACTCATAAACAAAGACATCGGGGACCTACAGACAATTGACCCTACCCAGTTCAGCTTTGTAAAAGGCAGATCCTGTCTTTTAAACCAGGTGGACTTTTTTGAAACAGTCACTAGAGCCATTGATGAAGGCAAAGCAGTTCATACAGCCTACCTGGATCTGACAAAAGCCTTCGACATAATACCCCACTCAGGCATCATAGACAAGCTCAACAGCTTAAATGTAAACCCGTTTGTCACAAGATGGGTTGCAAACTGGCTAAAGGACAGAACCCACAAAGTCAGAATAGCTGGAGCTATGTCAGACTCTAAGCCAGTCACAAGTGGAGTACCACAGGGCTCTGTCTTGGGACCCCTCCTGTTCGGCATTTATTTCTCAGATGTGCAGGCAAACACAGGGGGGTTGTGGCTGACAAAGTTCACAGATGACTGCAAACTAGGCGCCATAGTCGACACACCAGCTGACACATGCATCCTCCAGAAGGGCCTCACAGAAACAGATGACTGGTGCCAGAGTCATGGCCTTAAACTAAATGCCAAAAAATGTATAGTCATCCCCTTTGGAAAAAACAAAGTACCCACAAATTACCACATAGGTGGTAATCCATTAAATACGGAAAAAGTAATCAGAGACCTGGGGACCCAAGTTGACAGTGACCTCTCATTTGACACCCACGTCGCCAAAGTGGTTAGAAAGACCTTCTACCTTGCCCACCTTATCATGAAGGGATTCACATCCAGATGAAAGGATGTCATTGTACCCTTATATTCCTCCCTTATCAGGCCTATGATTGAGTACAATGCCCCATTTGGTATGTACCTCACCCGGCACCTGCAGCAGCTGAAGAGACCCCAAAAGTACCTTACCAAGAGGATCAAGGGTCTCCAGCATATGTCATATGCTGCCAGACTGAAAAAGCTCCAGCTCTATTCAGTAGCATACCGCCTGCTCAGAGGTGATCTGTGCCTTACGTACAAGGCCATGTCCAATTCAGAATTAATGGACATGCTCCACCTCAAAAAATCCAAATCCATCAGAGCCACGAGAGCTAAAGATCTAAACCTCAGCACAAATATGAATAGGATATGCTGGAGGGACAGATTCATAACCCAGAGGCTTCCCGCACTCTGGAACAGGATACCTGTCCATGTTAGGCAGAGCCCCTCACTGACTCTCTTCAAGAGAAATCTGGACAAATGGATGGGTGATCGTAGGTTTACCCTGGGGGTCATCTCTGTGTCATTGCTAGATAGAGGCACAGTAAACTAAATTTAATTTAAATTGTACACTTTTGTATCATTACATGGGGTGGCGAAAGCCACATACACTTTGGCTAGGCTTATAAATGCCCTAGGGCAGATAGCCTAGTACTATACTATGAAACTATGAAACTATGATTATGCACAAGTGGGGGAGTCCATGTCCAGTACTGGTGTTTGTTGAATTGTTGAAACACAATGGAGGAAGACTGCACAGAAGATCTTGCTGCACTGCACGTCATGTTTTTGTGAATCATAGATATTGTGTATCATTCCTATGGCAAACAAGCCCTACATAAAAGTGCACTTTCATTATGGATGGCGTAGAAGTTTGAATCATACAACCATTAAAAAACAAAAAAAAGAACAGCAAACATTTATGGAGGGAGGGTCAAGTCCCCATGCACTCCCACCCATTAATCCGAGACCACACAACAGCAGGGACAGGGCAAATTCCAAATCCCTGTTGTACTGTGATCTTACACCAAGAGCAGCCAGCAAAGCAAAGTAAAATGAACATTTGCTCTTTGGAACATTCAGTAGTTCAGTTAATTTCATTTTCTGTCTTTATTAGTTTAGATGATCTTTTTTCAGTTCAGGTAAAGCTAGCTTTTGTTTGTGTGTTTCTAGTGGTTTGACTTACATAGGGGGTAGCTATTTTTTATGGGATTTCAATGTTTATTTTTTATCTATTCTGTGAGTGTAGTTGTGAAGTTCCCACTTTGGGCCAGTAATTAAGAAGCCTCAATCCTCACCACTGACACTGGAGAGGGATGTTCACTTGGAATACAAATGGATACACTCAGTATTTCCAGATGCAGACCCCTCTGCATCAAGCACAGTTTCCTTGAAGAGCATAAAGGGCAACACTCAGCACAGGGTCTGGGTTTCTCACTGTCTCTCCCCAGGTCGCTAGTAAGGCTCCTCACTGGCACAGCTGTAGAGTTAAGTCCTCAGCTGAGTGTCCAAGCCAAGCCCTCCAGCACCCTATCTCTGACACCAGTGCTTCATGTCCCTGCTCCAATTAGCTGACACAAACAACTCTTTGAGATTTAATTTTCACACACACACACACACACACACACACACACACACACACACACACACACACACACACACACACACACCTGGGAAATGAAGGCACAGATTTACTAGCTATGCCACCTTCTGTCCAGACTATAAGGTAGTTTCACTGCCACCAGTCAGTTACTATAAGGCTCTTAAAAGGGTATCCAACCATACTTGAGTAAAATTAATATTAATACAAATGGTAATGTTGGCCAAACAGCAAGTCTTTCAGGAGTGGCCAAAGTTATCACCAAATAAATATATGTAAATACTCTCAAAACTTAAATATTTTTCTAAAAGGACCAGCCCCAATGAGAAGTTTAAATATAGTCAATAATAAATAATAGAAGAACATGAAAATACTAAATATCTATTTACAGTAAACACCAACATTTCAATCACAGGAAATATTAAAAATAACACAGCTAGAAAGAGTCACAAGGTTACAGAAAAACAATACTTAACTATTCCCACTATATGTTCCTAACTGATTTGGAGAATTGCTATCCCTGGTCACTTACTAGTGCAAGGTAAGATGAAGTGGTTTGTCTTCCTTCTGTGTCAGGTTCCAAGAACAGACTGCTCTTGAGATTTCAGCCTCCTCTAATATTAAAACATAATTTCTGTACAAAATGACATCACATACATCTGGTCATCTGACTTCTGGTTCCCATGCAACTCCCATTGCTAGAAGCTGTCAGGATTTAGCACAAATGTGTTACCATACACACAGACAGAGCCTTGCTCAGATCTGCTGCTGCTCCTGGACATCATAAAACAATTTAAAACCTCTACCCTCCCAGAGAGGTGTTTAGCTCCCTGCTGGAGACAATAAAGAAGGCTTCCTAATACTTGGTTTTCCAGACATTTTGTCTCTGGCTACAAACAGAACTGTAAGATACAATCTTTATGGCTTAATTTAATTTCAACTATTTTTCAAAGTTTACTGGAGCTGGATTGTGATTAACATCTTCCCATCCAGTATCCTCTGTTAAAATATATACATTTAATTCAGTTATAGTAATGCATGTACATTTCTTTTCTTTCCAGCAGGGCACACTGTTGATACATTTTAACACAAGTAGATTTACAAATACATTTTTCAACACAAACATCTGTACAAATCATTTTGATATACAAATAACATATAATTCTTTACAAACTTCCAGCTAGCTTTGCTGACATGTGTTACACATCCACTGCCCTACGTCTCCTGGCATAGCTGGCAGTACCTCCTATCATCACAGTAGTTTCATTGTTTTTGTTTTTATTTCTTAATGGGACTTTGTTGCAGTGATTGAGCAGGAAGTTTTATTTAGTTACACATAAAATGGTGGTAAATATATCTATAGACCTTCTGATACAGTTAATAACTATACCTCTGTTGTTTATCTAGCTTAATCTACACACACACACACACACACACACACACACACACACACACACACACACACACACACACATGTGTGTGTGTATAAATATATTGGTCTAGTGAGAAATGTCGACCGACTCAAATGTCAAGCTTCACAACATCGACCAGAAAATGTCAAAACTACAAATGTCAAAATTTTTCTATGCATGCATCAAGAATCAGACTTGGCACATGCAAAAAATAAAACATTGAAAATAAAAACAATCATTTTTTGCAATCACCCCCTGACCACCCACACCCACTTCTAACTATATGGATTCCTATCAAAACATTGACTTACCATAATACCAACTTCATATGATTGAGACAGAAACACTGTAACTTTACAAAAGTGAAACTAAACATTGCTGAAATTGTAAAACACTGAAACACAACTGCGCATGTGCCGCTGGCACCAGTCAAAACCTCTAAAACAATGCAAATAAAAAAGAAACATTTGAAACAAAATTACACATTTCATAATGTTTTAAAGGGGGACTGTGCCCCCTGCACCCCACACCCCCTGTAAATTAGATATACCAACTCCGAGATCACAGTATAGTGGGGAAAACAGTAAATGCTGGTGGCGCATGTGCAGTTGTGTTTCAGTGTTTTACACTTTTGCCAATGTATACTTTCACTTTTCTGGATTTACGGTGTTTCTGTCTCAATCATATGCAATTTGGTATTATGGTAAGTCAACATTCTGATAGGGATCCAGTTATATATACCATCTCTGAGATGACACAACAGCAGAAAAAGGGAATATTTCCAGTCACTGCTGTACACACACAATAGCAGGTAGCTGACAAAGGAAAGGAAATGAGCATTCACTTTTTTGAATGTTCAGTATTTCAAACTGCAGCTACACACACACACATATACATTTATATATATATATATATATATATATATATATATATATGATAAATAAATGGATATGGATATATATGGATATATATATATCTATAGATATGCATAGTGTATATAGATATAGCAAATTATAATAGATGTCTATTGAATGAGTCACTAAACCAGTCATTTCTACATCTGCAAATGCTGTTATTCCATTCAAATCCAGAGTGTTCTCTCCATTTGTCATTCATCAGACTGTGAATGGCCCACAAGTAAATGTTCAACACTAATCAGCATGTGGAGGAACACCAGAGCATCATCCTTTTTAACCAACCTACAGGTATGCTTATTACTGATGTAGATTCAGACACCTTCACCTTTAGTCCTTGCCTGTGCAGTTGCTGGTCTAATTGTGTGGAAGGCTCCAAACTCTTGCATTGCTGGGGTGTTTTATGTGGGTTTATACCATGTCTCTTTAACTGCACAGATGTCTACATTCCCCAAGGTAAGGACAGCTTACAGGGATTTAAGCTTCTTGTTTAAGCTCCTGGCATTTAGCAGTAGCACCTTAAGATTCGCTTGGGTCAGCTTTGCTACGTTAGAAGGTTTGCCAACTTGGCATTATGTAAAAACGTTTTAGCCAGTATTTGAAAGCCTAAAGGGAATGGGTGCAGGCCATCCTTGGCAAAACAACATGGATTATTAACCATGTCCTTCCATGCTGACAAATATTGCATACACTAGAATAACACCAGAAACTAAGCCAATTACTAACGTTAATCTTATTTTGTTCCCATTTTGGCATCATCCTTGGTGAAGGCAGAATGCTGTTCAGCGCTAGGCACACACCAGCCTGAGACACATAGCCTGAGATATCTACACTGCCACTATTCATATAATCTAGGTCTTAGGTTATTTACACCTTCATGGGCTATGTCTGAATCATACTGGTACCTGTGGTGCAATGAATTGAGGTGTGAGTAACTTGGTGTATTCTGGCTGTAGACAGGCCAGTCATTATGTTCTCTTTGTCCAGCCTGGTGTGTCATACGTAGGAGTTCCCTATGGCTAGAGTATTGAGTAGTGTGTCTGCTTGCCTTATGGGCTTTGTATTTCATGTTCCACTGACTGTAGCTGTATGTGTGGTGTTAAGTGTTGCTTTTGTTGAGTGCTTTTAGGATTGCTGAGGGTAAACTTTGCAGGTGGAAAGTCAGGGAGGTCTTCAGGGTTTGGGGAGATTGCATTTTAGTGCCTCAGCATAAGTTGGTCTATGTGTGTGTGTGGGGGGCACTCTTTGTGTGGTGGGTGTAGTGTGTGTTATTTTGACAACCAGGTTTATATTATGTGTGCCTGTATACAAGAGTTTTGACTCCAGTGATATTGTCTATGTACATCTCTCGCATACCATATCTGTTTCTTTAAGGAGTAAGTGGTTATCATTGAACAGGAGACAATTGCTACATTTTCTGAAAATACCAATATCCACCAAACTGGCTGTAGACAAATAGGGAAATTGCATATCCATGTTGTCTGGTCATTTAATTGGTGAGTTGCAAGACTGTAGTGAATGGGGGTTAATAGAGGGCTGCTAATGGTGCTTTTTGGAGTTAGAGACTAGACTAGTCTACAGGATATTAAATTTTAATGGCATTGCTACACAAAATGAAAACCAGCTGCTCTAAGCTTGTGAGTGTGCAAGACAGTTATTCCACACTATCTGAGTTACTTGGAATTTTACAGGTAGTTTAATACAGAAAATGTGCTTTCTAGATGCTTGCATCTGTACAGGTCACTGTTTATCATCACTACACAATGAGCAGCTCCATGCAAATGCAACATTAATACATGCACTGAAAATACAGTAAAATGATTAATGAGGGGCAAAGCCTGAATAGCTAACTGAAAGGGGCAGTATTTTAGAGCTCCATGTAACTAGTTAAGACAGGAAAAAAAATATTTTTTTTCTTCAAAGTATAAAATCTTATAGATAAAGGACTATTTTATATAATTAGAAACTTTGGTGAAGTTTTACAAATAATTTCCTGTCAAAAAGCTTGGAGATATATTCAATTGTTAAAATGAGCAACTCAAGGAATTCTCACCAGGATGCTGCCTTAAAGAAGGAACTACAACAGATGGCATCTACCCTGCAGGAGTTGTCTTTGAAGATGGATGATTTTAAAGAGAACCTAGAAAATCTTAAAACAAGCAGTCAAAAACAGGTTGACACTCTCAAGGAAATGCTACAACAACACCAGACAAGGATAACAGGAATAGAGGTTTCTCTAAATGACTTAGAAAGCAGACTTAAGGAAGAGGAAACACAGAAAGAACTGCTTCTTAAACAAAACACTTTGTTGGTTAATAAAGTAGATGACTTGGAAAATAGGGAGAAGAGAAATAACATCAGGATTTTCGGATTACCTGAAAACACAGAAGGTGAGGATATTATGTCCTTTTTATCAAGCTGGATCCTTGACTTTTTAAATTTAAAAGAAGGACTTTCCTTTGTCATTGAAAGAGCACACAGAGCTCTTGGGAAACCTGCCAATAACTCACTCTCCTCCTAGGACAATAATTATCAAATTTCTTTCATACTTGGACAAGGAACTGATTTTAAGATCTGCCTGGAGGAAGGCACCTCTAAAATATAAGCAGAGCCTGATAAGATTTGATAACGACTATTCACCTAGAATAATGGAACAAAGGAAAAAAGTGTGGCCAATGATAAAGTTTCTGAAGCAAAATAACATCAAGGCACAACTTGCATATCCAGCTAAGATAAGAATACTGTATGCCAACGAGATGAGAACTTTTATTGACTTAGAGGAAGCCTCTTCATTTATTAAAACTAATAATGTGATTACTTTACCAGAAGATATGGATTGGATGTCTCCTTCTCTTAAGCGAACAAAAGAAACAAATGTCTGGACAGATGTCAAAAAGAAGAAGCAAAAGACTGATACTGTTCCAGCCAAATCTCTCAAAGCATCTGCTATGATATGAATTGTTTTAACATTACTTTAAAGGACCAATTTTACTGCTTGGAATTTTAAAACAAAAGTAACTAACTACTGGAATCTTTATCGATATTTTTTGAAAATAGATTACACATGAGAGTTTTCACATTACCTCAGGTATGTAAAACAGGGTACTTTTCTTTCACATGAGGGTTATATAGCACATAAAATATTTATACTGTAAATCAACATACATATAGTATATGTGTATTTTCTCTTAAGTTTCTCTTTTCTTTCTCTCTCTACTTTCTTTTCTCATTATTTATTTTAACTGCATCTTGTCTCCCTTTTTAAATTCTCTCCTATTTACTATACTAATATAGTCTGTATATATTTAATAACTCACTATCTATACATAGATAAATAATAGTCTAAAATAATCTAGTTTTAAGGTAGGCTAATTGGAATAGTGAACTTAATTGTTTTTACAATATTTATTAGATTAATGATAGTCACTGTTATGCTTATTGGGATCGGGGACATGTTCGTGATTAACTCTGAAATGTTCCATTCATGTACGTATGTCCTTTGAATTATTTCCTTTTAGTATTAACAAATATATTAAAAAAAATAAAATGTACTGTTGGTTAAGAGAAGTGATGCTTTCTCCACATTCTATTTGCATTGCCATAGCAACAGTAAACAACTGCTGCAGTTTCTAAGGACATTGTGAACCTGCGAAGTGCATTTAGCCTCACAAATAACAAATAATAAGAAAAAGTAATGTTTAGTTATTAAGCCGCGATGGTACAGCGGTAGTGTTGTTGCCTCACAGCAAGAGGTTCTCCTGTTCGATTCTCGGCTGGAGTGCCTTCTGTGTGGAGTCTACATGTCCTCCCCATGGTTGAGTGGCCTCCGAAAAACATGCGTGAATGGGCGTGCCTTTGCTGAAGGTTGGCTGTCGGGCTGGCAACTCGGCACCATAAAAATTGACTGCCAATCATTAGCTGACCGGAGTTCCGCTGTGGCGACCCCTAACCGGGAAAAGCCGAAAAGACAAACAATGTTGTTTAGTTATTAAAATGGAAAACAACCTACGCTAGGTAAAATAAATACATAATAGGACTATTTGTAAATATTTTATGATTTATCCTCATAGGATTACATATTCTTGGAAACACAACTGAAATGTTCCCAAACTACATGTGCACTTAAATGTATCTGCTTGATTAAAAAGTATTACTCAGTTTAACATGCTGACTTCCCAAGCTGTCTGCACTATAAAAGTTTAATTTTATATGTTACTTGAAATTGACAGTCTCTAGAGCATATGAAAAGATACATATTACTTTTTGCAACATGTTATCTTTGCAGTTACCTCACACTCTGTACAAACTCATTTGGCAACTGATCGCTAGCTATTCATTTAAAATATCAGTTTAAATATTAAATGTGCCCTTGAAATGCTATTGACATTTTGACAAAATATAATCTGAACTGTAAAATGAATGACTTGAAAGAAGTGAAGTAATGCATAGATTTCAGGCAGTTCTTGACCCTACAGTAAAAGTAAAATTGTATATTCACAAGGAAGTATTGAAATGTTTTAGTCTTCCAGTTAAAATAGCTTACTGGCAACATTTTGCGATATCAGAAAGTTTGAAGAGCTAGGAAATTACTATTATCTGTCTTTATAATGATTATTAGACAGATGTTAGACTCTGCTTTGTTTAATGAATTGTGACACATGTTTATGAGGAAAAGTGGACTCAATTACTCACAATGGACTGACTACACATTCTTGGAAACTCAACTGAAATGTCCCCAAATTACTTGTGAACTTAAATCAAACTGCCTGATTAATAAGCATAATTTACTTTAACAATCTGAATCCATAAGCTATCTGCTCTATATATACTACATTATATATGTCACTTGCATATGACAGTCTCTAGAGCACACGACAATACATATTATTTTTGCAACATGCTATATTTGCACTAACCATACATTCTAAACTAACTCAATTGGCAACTGACAAGTTATTTATTTGAAACATCAGTCTAAATATTAATTGTGCCCTTGAAATATTGCTGCCGGTTTGACAAAAAAAAAAACCTGAATTGAAAAAAGAATGATTTAAAGAAGTGAAGTATTGTACAGATTTCAAAGACAGCTACTGACACCACAATATAAGTAGAAATGTATACATGCAAGGAAATATTTAAATGCTTTACATTTTTAGTTAAAATAGCTTATTGTGAACTTTTTGCTTTATCCGGAAATTTAAAGAGCTAGGAAATTATTTCTAATTTTTTCTTTATAATGTTTACTAAAGAGCTGTTAGTCACTGACTTGTTTAATGGATTGCGAGTCATGCACAAGATGGACTACTGAATGTTATTTCTGTTTACCTATGTTTGCTGAATTTCTTTTATTAGTACTGATTTAAAACAAGGGAAATAAAAGGAAGGGAAATCTCTGTTTTTGGTCAAGGGAGGAGAGGCTTAAGAGTATTCTAACTGCCTGAGAACTCTCTAAGATGCTTTAAACACTATATGATTAATACTTACCTAAGGTAAGTCTTGATTACCATATGGGTACCTACACATTCATTCTAGACCCGATGTGAATACCCATTCTGGAAGCAGGAGGTGCCCTATGCAGGGTGGGAATTGTCAGGGTGATCATAGTTCATTCTTAGACTCTGCTTTGTAAATCTATAAATATGTAAAAGTACTGCACACTAGAATGTAGGGTGCCTCTACTCAGAGTCAGGATACCACTGATAAGGCATGTCTTTTCATAAGTGTAAGTTGAAGTTGGTGAGCTGAAGAGTGGGAAAGTAAAGGAAGGCAGTACACCTACAGTAAATTCATATTTCATTGGTAATCACTCATTGTCTCCTGTAGAGTCCTTTTAGTCAAATTATTTTAGTAATAATCTATTTGTTGGTGGCTTATTTAGTGTATGGTCCTCTGCTGCATTTAATTTATCCAAAATGACAATATCCGACATGTTTGGGTTCTCTTAAGGGTAACTAAATATTGGATATTTTCTAAGTCAACATAATAATTGTTTACCCTACTAACATTCCATCCTGATATATAAGATACTATAGAATAATATAGAATTTCATCTCTTTTAAGAAAATTCTCCATATAATAATTTAACATATGGAGCTCAGTTGATATTGTTGGTTAAAGGTATGAGTGATAATCCAATAGATCTATCTTTATCTATTGGATTAGGAATGACTTTCATTCCATGTTTAATGGGAAATTCATATTTTCCTGTATTTGATACTTTAGAATTAATGTTTTATAGAAGTACTTTTTAAAAGCCTGGCCAGAATTTTACCCTACTTGTATTTAAAGAAGAAAGAACATTAAATTACACTCCCAAGTTTACACACATAAAAATAACATTCAGTGTTATCAGAGAATATGGTATAACTACTATAATCAAAATAAAAAAAGAAGCAAAAAGTTTCTTCCAACAATAACTTGAAATGGATTTAACATTCTTATCATTAAATACTAATGGCTTAAATAATACAAATAAAAGATCAAACTTACTAAAATATTTAAATCTAAATAAGGCACAAGTAGTGTTTCTCCAGGAAGCGCATTTTAAGACTAATGATAGCTTTATTTGGAACCCTAAGGACTATACAGTCTTAGTTCAATCCTCCTACAGAACAAAGTCAAAAGGAGTATCAATTCTCTGGAAGAAAAACATAATCACTCCAAAAGTTATAAATATGAAGACAAAGAAGGTCTACTAGCATTTGTTATAATTAAATTTAATAACAGAATATGGACCTTAGCTAATCTATATTGGTTCCCAGGAATTGGACCAGGAATGATTAAAAAATACCTAGATTTTATTTCCAACTATTATAAAGGAAATCTTATACTGGGTGGAGACTTTAATTGTACCTTAGAAGCTTCTGAAACCACCAAGAAGTCTTTTCGCATAGCAACTATTTCAAAATCCTTAAAAAGATGGATTGATTAATTTCATTTAATAGACACTTTTAAAGTAAAAGATGATAAATCCTTATTATTTTCCATAAAGACCATAGATTTGGAACACAAACCAGAATGGACAAATTATTCGTAGTTCAAGATTTACAAACAAAAATCCTCAACTTCTCAATAGTTCCATGCCCCTCCTCAAATCATGACTCTCTGATAATGAAGCTTCAAATAGAGTTTAAACCTTTAATCCTCTCAACTAGAATTCCATCATATATCACGAAAATTAAAGAATTCAGACCCTGGATTTTGTCAGAACTACAATTATTTCTTGAAATTAATAATACAACAGAAATCAGTAGAGTCATGGTTTGGGACTCATTAAAAGCATATTTATTTGGTAAGACCCTTAGCTGGTACCAAAACAAAATTAGAGAGTGGGAAACTGAATCATTAGACTTGCAAACCAGACTCTTGACAGCAAAATGTAAAAAAAAATCAGAATTGCCTAGAAGTCAATAAAGAAACAGAGGAATTAAATAATAAATATATAATGAAATTCTAACACACAAAACTTGTGTAGCCTTGGAAAAATTAAAAATAAACTCATTAGCTACCTCCCCAGATATCTACATAATGTATCTACAAGAATGAAAATACAATCTAAAGCAAATAACATTTGTAGTATATATCATGAAAAGAAAGGGAAAAAGTATCAGATATAGGAGACACCCTTGAAGCATTTTGGTTCCATTATATGGAACACTTCAAAAAAGAAGATTTAGATACCAACCAAATAAACTTAGATACAAACCTTATCAATATAAAAAAATCCCGAAAACTTAAAACTAGACCTACAAAAACCTACATCCTACAAAGAAATTGTTGACAAGATAAAAGAAAGTAAATCTAACAAAGCTCCAGGGATAGATGGTATAATTATGGAAATTTACAAACTCTTCCCTTCAACAGTAATCTTCCTTTTTCATATAACTTTGCTAGAAGTTCAGTCAGAAGCAAAAATACCACCCTCATGGAAATATTCTCTCATTACACCAATTCTAAAAGATAATAAACCATCAGACCTTTGCTTCTCATACAGACCTATATCATTACTGAATAATGATTACAAAATATTCAAGTCAATCTTAGCTAATAGAATGAAAATCCCACTTTCAAAGACAATTAATAATGATCATACTAGATTTTTATATAACAGGCACACACATGATAATATTAAATGGATACTTACTCTTATGTGAATAAAGAAGATAGAGAAACACTTGTAATCAGATTAGACTTGGAAAAAGCCTTTGATTAACTCAACTGGGAATATCTATTTAAAACTTTAGCATTATTTGAATTTCCTCCTCCCTTCATCTTATTACTAATAAATATATATATTAATAACTTAGCCTACATTAAATTAGGTCCTTTCACCTCAGAATCTATCCGTATAACAAAAGGTACTAAACAAGGATGCCCCCTTTCTCCTATTTTATTTGCTTTGGCTATAGAAATACTTGCAGAAATAATACACAATAATCCAAGAATAAAAGGAATATAAGTCTATGACCAGTACATATCTATAATAATGATTTTTGCTGATGATATTTTATTAACCCTATCAAACTCCAGAGAGTCATAAGGAGAGCTAGAAGAAGTAATGGAGAAATTTTATAAGATTTCAGGTCTATACTTTAATAGATCAAAATCAAAATTTCTATTTTTAAATAAGAATAAAGAACTACAAGTTACAGATAAATCCATCATAGGAAAACAAGAACTTATGCTAAATTATTTAGGAATAGTGTTATGCAAAAATATAAATGAAACAATATTAATAAATTATAAAAACATTATTGAAACAATGTTTGTTTGTGTCTTTCGGCTTTTCCCGGTTAGGGGTCACCACAGCGGAACTCCGGTCCGCTAATGATTGGCAGTTGATTTTTACATACCGGCTTGCCAGGCCTGATGCACAACCTTCAACGAAGGTACGCCCATTCACACATGTCTCCATGCAGAAGACACTCTAGCTGAGAATCGAACCGGACAGCGTCTTACTGTGAGGCGACAATGCTAACGCAGCACCACCACCGCAGGTAAAAACATTATTGAAACAATAAAAAAAATATATAGAAAAGTGGAACAAAATTGTATTAACTTTTGAAAATAAAAATGGTCTTATTGCCAAAAATACTATATGTAGCATTAGCAATACAGTTAATTCCCGAAAGATGCATTCTTAAAGAAATAAACTCATGTTTAATAAAATTTTTATGGTATCCCAAAAAGAATAGAGTAGCTCTAACTCATCACATTAGACCCTGGAAACAAGGAGGATTGAACTTCCCAGAAATCAAAACATATATAAAAGCATCTGTGCTTAAAACTACAATAGACTGGATAAACCCAAATTATTTTGCCAACTGGAAAGAATTAACAACGGCTATATTAACAAATGAATTTAATCTGTTAAATAAATTTTAATAGTAGACAAATCAAACAAACCCTGGTACATACTATGCATAAGTATACAATATAATATAACAAAATGATTAATGAGCCCACTGTCCAATAAAACAACTACACTCAGAGCCATTCTATGTGTTACCCAACTGAGATAGACTAGGCAGATGCCTACTGCCACTAGGTAAATGATGATGGTCTTCCTAATGTAAATGTTCTTACAGGCTTTTGAGGGGAGATCCATGCTTGGCATACAGGGCATTGTCAGACCCCACTCTGATGGACCTCCTGCATATCCACAAAACAAACAGTATCAGAATTGCCTATTCTAAAGACTTAAACCTTGCCTTTGATACAAATAGGACCTGCTGGAGAGATAGGTATGTATCCCAGAGCTACCTCGTCTATGGAACAAGCTCCCCGTCCATATGCAGCAGAGTTGCTATCTAATCCAATTCAAGTGCAACTTGGACAGTCGGATGGGAAACTGGAAATTCATTCCTGCTTTGGCACCTCTGTCTCTAATGGAAACAGGTAACCTGTAAATGTTTCATCTCCCAGGCCCATGCTTACACATATCAAGGGTATCAAAACTTGTCAGAGATTTGGGATGCATGGTTAGGCTTAAAAAGACCTTTGTGGTCGTTACTTGTAAACACCTATGAACCTAAAATGCACAAAAATATTGCTTCATGTATAATGGCTATCTCAAATAAACTTTAGCAAGAAGCTAGACAGCACTTTAGAAGGGGTTTCAAGGCAAACCAACAGCAAGACCAATGAGATGAGATGTATTTTTTCAGTAAAAAGAACAGTTCAGTGCAACAAATAAATTGACAAAACAGCAGTTAATTTCTTAAATATGTTAAGGAAGTGCAATATTTGAATCGGAAGTGCCTGGATGGCACTGAATACAAGTAAATCATTTCAGGAATACCGGCAAGAATGTCACACATTGCTGCACATCACAAATCATGAATGATGATTGACTCATAGCATTCTACTAATAAAAAATCAGATTTGTTTTTCTAAAAGGAGTGTAAAAAATTTCAGTTGTAATGTAATACTAGTGTATTAGTAACTAGAGCAAAGAATGTTCTGTTTATCACTTCAGTGGTACACTTTTACGCAACAACACTCTGTCACACTGTAGTTATGCATCATTTATTGTTTCACCCTTTGTGAAGCATGGCCCTGTTAACAGGGCTTCATATAATGAAGCATAGATCTCTACATCTGCAGTTTCTGTGTGTCATCTCATTTTCTGGAGTTTCCCCTACATAATGCAGAAAAAAATGTTTTCTAGTGAGTAAATATAGACAATAAAATAGTGTGAAGAAGCTTTGAAAACAAAGAAGGAAATGAAACGTCATTCCGAAACCAGCTTGGTTCTGTGTGTCACCACAGATGCAACATGTCAGGTTAAAGGCTTACACATTGTTATTTCATACTTCAGAGAATCAGTCGAATGAATTTTATGTTTTCATCTTTGCATTCTGCATTTGTGTCTGCTGCATGACTCACCAGATTTGTCCTGATATTATTAAGGTGAAAAATAATTTGTTTTCTCGACTGTGTTGGTGTTCTGTTATTATGTTATAGCCCACTGTAGTGTTCTGTGTTGTTAGCATGTAAGACCACATTACATCACAAAGTGTGCAGTGTTCTTTTCACGTCAGAATATGTCAGTTGAAACACAGCTCCATTAACTTTTCTTGCCTCTATGACACTGTTCAAAAGGAACCCAGACAAGTGGATGGGGCACCATAAATTCTTACCAGGGGATAGAGCCCGCAACCCTCCTGGACATGGGCAGTCATTACTAAATGCAGTCCTGGGTATTGACTAGCATATCTATGCTATTACATTAGGATGTAATTGCTAGGCTTGAAATGACCTCCGGGTCGATACCCTAGTAAACTCCTATGATCCTATGTGCAGGAGAGAGGTGTGAGGCCTCATACCATCTTCCATGTGTGTGTATGTTTGTGTGGAGGGGGTGTTGGTATGTAAGCAATAATATCAGGCAGGAAGGACATTATTGGAAAATACCTGACTTCCCAGGGATGTTGCAAAGGTTAATGGCAAAGACAGATGGCCTCTCCCATCTTGGAAGGCCTGTCATTATGCTGTAATACTTGGCACATTGGAGGACATTACTGTGCTTAGCAAAATGTTCTGTGGCCCTCACATCAGGGGGGTGCAGATGGTCTTGCCCCCTAAAAAAGAAGTTTAATGTAAAAGAGAGATGCTTGAAATTTATTCTTCTCCTAGAGTTTCGGTCTTTTTTAATGTTGTGGAGGCACTCAGCATTTTGAGAGCTGACATTTCAATAGGCGTCATCTTAAGAGTATTTGTTATCTTCGGAATTTTTTATTTTTTTTGCCCCTACAGGAAACTGTCTTCAATATTTATATAAGTGCTATCGCTATCACTGGCATTAACAAGACAAACTAAAAAAAGTGAGCTATATACATATTGCAGCATGGTACATATCTGCTTTGAAACTACATACAGGTATGTAACTTAGAGAGCTGTCAATAAAAGCAATTATCAGATTCTAGCATTTAGCTCTGAATGAATCTATGCCACAGTCATTTCTATATCTTGACATCATACCCATAGACATAGTTATTAGACAATTCAGGTGATTCATCTTCTTCTTTTGGCTTTTCCCAGTTAGGGGTCGCCACAGCGGATCATATGTCCACTCATGATTGGCAGTGGAGTTTTACGGTGTCAAGTTGCCAGCCCGGCTCCCAACCTTCCACAGAAAGCACACACACACACACTCACACCTAGGGCCAATTTAAAGTGCCCAATCCACCTACAGTATGTCTTTGGGATGTGGGAGGAAACCGGAGCACCCAGAGAAAACCCACGCAACCACAGGGAGGACATGCAGACTCAGCACAGAAGGCACCCCAGCTGAGGATCAAACCAGGGAACCTCTTGCTGTGAGGTGACAACGCTAACCGCTGCACCACCATGGCCACCCAATTCAGGTGATTCATCTATGGTCTTTTTTTTTTCCTATTTAAGTTTGGTGGCCATCCAATCTCTTTCTCTGCTTTCAAAACAAACATGCATTTCTCAAAGTAGATAGCATGTGTGCTTTTATGAGGGCTAACACTAGCATTCTCAAACCAACATGTGAACATCTACTGTTTGGTGTTTGGCGGCTGCTACAGTGGCCATTCTGCGAAACTGGACTCATTTTATACATAGCTTCACTAAGTGCAATCCAAAAACTGGAAATTGCTGCAATATTTGCTTTTCTTTTTGTAAGCTGCAAAACCATCTCATATGCCGATTGAAGGTATATCTATCTGCAAGTAAAGTAAAGAAAGGCATATTGTTTTTTTTACAAGTTTTAATGATATTTTATGGTGCCATGGTCAATATGCCTTGTAAACAGAGTCCATTAATTGTTTAATAGTCAAGTGTAAGTAATGCAAAACAGGTGACACCTTACATTTTTAGTCACATCACCGCAAGTACTATTGCTTGTAATGTACCACAGAATGCCTGTTGTACAAAAAGTACTATAAATAAGTTTTCTTGTGTGATATATTCTTAGTTGTGTTTCAAGGGGGTCTTTTCATGATATCAGTAATATATGCTATAGAGGGTGAGCAGTCAGTTACGAATGTTCTGACTCACAAAACTACCTCACTTTCTCACCACTGAAAGACGTGCTGTTATGTGAATTTATGATTCTTTAAACTGGCCATAGGTGTGCAAGTAATGTGAGACTGTACGGGTAACTGTATCTCGCAATGGACTGGCATCCCCTCCAGAACTGGTTCTCTGCCTTGCACCCACTGCTTGCGTAGATATACTGTAGCTTCTCTGAAATGCATTATATTGGGCACATGTTGGGTTCTGCAGCAACTACATGATTTTTCTGGTTAAATTTTGTTATTTTGTCACTTCTGGTTTTTAACTTATTTAAGTTTTTGTTTCATTGTGGCCATATCCTATAGACTTAATAGATGTGGAAGGAGTTATGCTAATTAGTTATCAAAATATTTGGTCAGATGTACCAACCTTTCAAGAGCATTTTGCCAGATTTTTCCATGCCTGGAATTTGAGAGATATGGTTGGGATATGTCTTTGGATACTATAATTTATGAAACTGAAGAAGTTATTCATACCATCATATTCAATTTTATCAAAGATGCTAAAGAATATAACCCAGTCTGTTATGGTATCTTTTTCATAACAGCATAATTCTTATTTGCAAATTCTAAAAAGGTGGGCTTATTTACTGTTGCAATGTATCCTGTTCTTAAATTGGTTTTAATAGAATTATGGGCAGAATTCAGTAGGGAGGGGAACAGAAATGCCCAGGGTTTTAAAGGCATTATTCCAGAGGAGTGGCAATCACCTGGAGACATATCTGTCTCTCCAGCATGTTCTGTTAATGTCACAGGCTAGGTTGAGATCCCTGGAGTGATTCATGCCCAGAGGAGATCTTGAATATATGTTTTAAATAGTTTTTCCAAGTTAATTAGAAGTGCAGCATTCTTATTGATAGAGCATAATTTATCCAATCAACTTTAAGTTATTAGCCATCTCCATTCACAGAGGGGGATAGTGCAGCATTCTTATTGATAGAACATAATTTATCCAATCAACTTTAAGTTATTAGCCATCTCCATTAACAGAGGGGGGATAGTGCAGCATTCTTATTGATAGAGCATAATTTATCCAATCCACTTTAAGTTATTAGCCATCTCCATTCACAGAGGGAGATAAAGCTCTGAATGCAACCCAGGCATTTGAATAGCAGCTCAACCACCTGCTGGAGTTGGCTGGGGGGTGGTATGGGGTGGGGGGAAGGTGACTTGGCTTTTCTGGCCCATAGTAGTAAGTGAAATGTTCTTGCTGATATCCAGTGCATCCCAAATCTTGGGACACTTCTAGGCATGTGCAGAGGGGTTAGGGTATTAAAAAGCACAACACGCCCTCTCCCCGGCCTAAAATGGATGGCAGCTCTGCTGCTGACTGCTTGGCCCTTGCCTCCTGGGAGAATGAATTGGCAGTATACAGCAGCAAAGAGAGGAGGAATCTTGAACCTCAGCACTGAAATAAATAGGACATGCTGGAGGGACAGATTCATAACCCAGAGGCTCCCTTCACTCTGGAATAAAATCCCAGTCCAGGTTAGGCAGAGTCCCTCATTGACTCTCTTCAAGAGGAATCTTGATGAGTGGATGGGAGATCGTAGGTTTACCCCGGGTATCACTTCTGTGTCACTGTTAGACAGAGGCATAGTATACTAACCTCGAAAAAGGGCATAGCAAAATTAATTTAACATGGGTGGCGAAAGCCAAACACACTCTGGCTAGGCTTATAAATGCTCTAGGGCAGATAGCCTAGTATGAACCTATGAACCTATGAATGAGACAGAGTAATAAAAATGCCCCCCCCCCAAAAAAAAAGGCTGTTGAAATTCTCCATTGTAATCATGCTTTCCCTGATTGTTAGATCTTGAAAATTATCTATGCTCCTTTTTGACAGGGACAGCATGAAACAGCATCCTATAAACCTAAAGTTACTGACTTTCACTGAGATTATGATATGTAGAAATTTAAGCCCTAATTGTGTATTGTTTTTCCCTAGCACTGAAATAATCCATGAGAAAAAATGTTAACAATTTAAGATTTTATAAACATGTTTTTATTATGAGAAAAGATATGCCTGGTCCTCTCTGTAAATGGGCTTTGTTCAGCAGGGCGTAATGAGTTAAAAATGTACATAAAATAAATAAAATAATACATAGTCATCTGCACTATATATGGAATATATTTAAGCCATGTCTCACTGATTGTGCTAATTTCAATATCTTTGTCAAATGGAATGCCTTAGGGTTACCCACTTTAATATTTTGGCTCATAACAAAGTATTGCTTTGTCTAATTTTATTTCTATTATTTGTTAAATTTGTGGCATCTGCAATTGAAATATGCTTTCAAAATGCTCCCTGTCATAATTGTGAGAGCCATAACTGTGAGCCTATAATAAACTGTTATTTACAAAGAAGGTAGTATATGCCAAAAATTGCTATAATGCCATTAAGGCATTTTTTGCAAGAGACTTCCAAGATGGTGTCACGTTAAGCAACATATGTTTATAGGTTCATTAGAGGTTACTAGGCTAGCCTTTACAAGCCTAGTCATGTGAAAACCTGAGTACCCTTAATGACCATAGTTAGATGGTCATTGTTAGCAGAGCAATTCTGTGATCAGCACCGACTGTCCATGTCCATGAGGAACATAGGTGCCACCCCTTGGGTGAATTTACAGGCCCCCATCCAGTTGTCAAGGGTGCACTTGAATAGAGTCATTGAGCAGTTCTGCTTCTCATGCAGCGGGAGCTTATTCCAGAGGAGCAGCAATCGCTGGGAGACATACCTGTCTCTCCAGCATGTTGTGTTAATGTCACAGGCTAGGTTGAGACCCCTGGAGTGAGTGACTCTTGTCCCATTTGATTTGCAGATGTGCAGCAATTCCCTTAGGGCAGGGTCTGAGGGTCTGATACTGCTCTGTAGACCAGGCACAGGTCGACTCTCAGCAGTCTGTATGGTACAGAGTACAGTGACAGGGCTTTCAGTCTTTCCATGTATGTCATGTTTTGGAGGCCTTGAATTCTTTTGATGAGAAACCTCTGTGGTCTCTCCAGTTGCTGCAGGTGTCTGGTGAGGTACATACAGAAGGGAGCATTGCACACAATTAGTGGACTGATAAGGGATGAGTACAATGGAGCAATAACCTCCCTGGTTTTGGACGCGATGCCCCTATTTATGAGATGCACACTTTAGAATGTTTTTCTTACCACTATGGACACATGGTGATCAAAGTTTAGATTGGTATCAATCTGTGTTCCCAAGTCTCACACCACTGAGTTTGATCTTAGACGGGTGCTATCTATATCATAATTAGCAGGAGCTACTTTTTTGCCAAATGGGATAATGAGGCATTTTTTCGTGTTAAGTTTTAGTCTGTGGGTTTGGCACCGATCATTTGTCTGTGTCATCTCTTTCTGTAATATGTTAACATTATTGGGGGACTCTATGATTGCGCCCAGTTTACAGTCATCTGCAAACTTGGTAAACCACAGGCCATCTACCTTCACCTGGACTTCAGGGAAATAGATTCCAAACAGTAGAGGGTACAGCACAGATCCTTGTGATACCCCACTGGTAACTGGTCTACTAGGGGAGGTGGACTCCCCAACTTTGACAGTGTGTGTTCTGTTGGTGAGCCAGTTTGCTACCCATCTAGTAATGTTTGGGTTAATCCCCAGCTGGGAGAGTTTCTCTGTGATATCTGAATGGGGAATGGTGTCAAAGGCCTTGGCTAAATCAAGATAGGTAGTATGTACTGTTTTGGCCTCATCCAGGGCTTTGGTGACATTCACAAAGAAGTCCACTAGGTTTAATAAGCAAGCTCTATCCTTGACAAAAAACAAACTGGAACATATCAAGAGTTGAAGTCACCTATGTCATTGTGGATAAGGTCTATGAAGATTCTTTCCATGGCCTTGTAGATAAGGTTGGTTAGGCTTATGGGTCAATAGTTCCCAGGGTCAGATGATTGACCCCCTTTGTGCAAGGGGATTACTGTTGCTGTTCTCCACTCTGTTGGGACTAAGCCAGTGCTCAGGCTATGGTTAAAGAAAGTACTGAGTGGTTCCACTAGGTCTTGTGTAGATTGTTTAGTAAGCAGCCTGGGATGTTATCATGTCATATAGAGACCATGTTTTTGGCCTCGGAGAGTCCTTGTATGACCTGTTCTTTGGAGATAATCGTTAGAGGACTGTTATCATGAATGTTTTGGGGTATGTCTGACGGAGACAGGAGGGTAAAGTTATTGAAAAATCTGTCAGCTAGCAGGTTGGCAATTTCCTCAGGTTCAGTGTAAGTGGTACCATTAACTATAAGTTTGGCACACAGCTAGGCATTCCCTTTTAGGTTTTGGACATTGCATTATGGTTGTCTTTAGCTAGAGATGCTAATTTAGACTCATAGCTAGCCTTGGAGGGCATAAAATATCTGATTTGCTTGTTGAAGTTATGGAGGGTAGTCTTCCTCTTTTGAGTAAGTTCCACATTATTCTTAGGTATCAGTTTCTTTCTTTTGTTGTATAACTTATTTATACTTACAGTCCACTAGGTTGGCTTGTGTTTTCAGGAAGACCTGGTTAGGTGCAGCCGAGACTATGCATTTGTGTAAGTGGCTATATAGGGCATTTGTGTATTCCTCTGCACAAGATTTATTGTTGGTTATGTTGGCCAGGGCTTTGGAATGTTTTATACCATCGCTTAGTAGGCAATAGTTTGCTTTGGAGAAATTATTTCAGTTTTTTACTTCTGTGGGGGTGTCAGGATTGATCTTTACTTCAAAGGAGACAGATTTATGGTCTGACCTTACCTAGGAGGGCAACACACAGAGGGTAGTGCAGTGACCCCCATGTTGGTGAGCACTAGGTCCAGGACATTTGAGCCCCTTGTTTGGGTGCAGACCAACTGTTCCAGTGTATTTGAATTAATAAAGTCGAGGAACCTCATAGCAATTGTGTTTGTGTTCATGTAAGTCACCCAACCAATGGAAAGATAGATGAAATGTCCCATGCCCAAGGTGTTTGACTGTATACTGAGTGACACTAGCAAGTCCACGTAGGTGGTGTGTCTCTCCTGGCTCATGGCAGGGGACCTGTAGCTAGCAGTGATGTGGAAGGTTATTTTACCTGTAGTTAATTGGACCTAGAGTAGCTCAAGAGAGTCGTACTGTTTCACCAGTCTCAAGGTGGACTTGGATTTAATGAAGATGGATAAACCTCCATCTTTGGTTCTTTCACTCTCATTTTGGGGTCTGAACGTGTGACAGTCATTGTATCCTTGTATGGCCGGGGTGCTCTCAGTGGCCCCGAACCAAGTCTGAGTGACTGCACAAATGTCAGCATCTTCCAAGGTGAAGAGTGCCTCCAGGGAGTGCAGTTTACTGTTTAAGCTCCTAGCATTAAGCAGCATGACCTTGAGCTTGCCTTTAGTGGATTTCTTTACATCTGCAGTTTTGTTGTTTGGACATTGCCTAAAAAGGGACTATGGTTGAGGCAAGAATCTTTGCCAGTATCCAAAAGCCTTGAGGAGACAGCTGAAGGCCATCTCTGGCAAAACAGCATGGACTGTTGACCATGTCTTCCCACGCAGACAAATACTGGATCCCCCTGAAGTGACACCAGAAGCTAAGCCAATTATTGAAATCGGTCATTTTTGCCTGTATTGTGGCATCATCCCAGATGAAGGTAGAATGCTGCTTAGGGCTAGGGTCATACCTGTCTGGGACACATAATCTGAGAGTTCTGTCAAGTCTCTCTTCATATAGTCCAGAGAGGGGGTCTATATTAGAACATCGAAGTTTCAAAACTTTGAATGTTTCAATATCGAACTCTATCCAGTGAAAGCTGAAAACATCGAACATACAGAACAGTGAATTTTTTCCTAGGGAAAAAATTTGCTGTTCCAAAACACATACACACAACACAAGCACACCAAACAAACAGCAATCCACACACATACACCTAAAATCTTACACCTAACCCTACACTAAACTATACACACACCACAAACTATCCACTTACCTTAATCCAAACCCTAACCCTAGGGTCCGTCACTATCGCACACTCACCTCACCCACCCCCTAACCCTAACTCACCTTCCCCACCCTAACCCTCATGTCCACACAGTCGCACACATACCTAACCCGCGCCCTAACCCTAACTCACCTAACCTGCCCTAACCCTCACATCCACACAATCGCACACATACCTAACCCGCACCCTAACTAACCTAACCCACACTCAATCGCACACTTACCTGAACCTGACCTGTAACTTTCCAGCACAGGGCTGAAAATATCAAAGCAACAGAAACGGACAACCAAATTCTTTCCCTAGGAAAAAAATTGGTTTTCTGTTGCTTCAATATTTTCAGCTTTCGCTGAAAATGGGTCGATATTAGAACATTCAAAGTTTTGAAACTTCGATGTTCTAATATAGACCCCAGAGAGGTACATCTCAAGTCATTCACATCAACATGTACAATGACAGAGTCATAACGGTAACTGTTGCTGAGTGACTTGAAAGTGTGTGTGAATTAATGGACCCTGGCACCTGACAGGCAGCTGACCATGACCTTCTCCTTGTTCACCCTGGTGAGGGTGACATCTCTGTGTTTCACTATTGAGTCACCTATGACCACAGCATTAGATTTAGAGGTATTTTGCCTTAGGGGCTTAATTGTTGAGACACTGATATGTGTGTTGTGGTGTGTAGTGGTGAATACTGTTGATATACCAGTATGTGTATGTTGTTTGCGCTTGGAAGGTCTCTGGTCTTTTTGTAGGCTCTTTGTGAGTATCTCCACATATGTGGGTTTATGTGTCTTGACCTTATCTTGTGTGATAGGGGAGATGTGTATGCTGGCAGCCTGTTATATGTCTTGTTTACTGGTATGTGAGAGGACTGATTCTAATTTCATGGTATACTTACATCTCTCACATACTGTATTTGTTTGCTTTAGGAACAAGTGGTTGTCAGTATATATGAGGCAATTCCTACATTGCCTCAGGATACTCATGTCAATCAGATTGGCTAGAGAAATGGTGGCAAACTGTCTGTCCATTGTGGCAGGTATATATTGCAGTCACTAGTGGGGATGGGCTAGATGGACCAGGGTTTGCTTGTGAGACTAACAAAGGCAGCTATTCTGTGAAGGGCTAAGGGTGGAAAATGTCAATGCCTGAAAATGCACAGCTGAGTTGCTTGTTGGGTAGCTATGTGCAACTGCACTGTTTACAGAGAGGCAGTGGAGCTAAGGAGGGGTCTCTAGCAGATGTCAAGGGAAATTGAATTTCTAAGTATTTACATCTATACACAGCAGCACTAAATCCTGTTGTTCAGTGCACAGCTGAGTGCAAATGCAAGGCTTAAATACAAATGAAGTTAAACTGTTTTAACAGAAACTAACCAATAGAAAAGCCCCAAACTGAGCCTTTCTCCAGCAATCCCCAACTCAGATGGGTCCTGGGCTACACACTTCTGACACAAGAGTGCAGAAGGGCCTTCTTAATGTAGCATGGCTGTTTTTAGTGCTCAAGTAGTACCAAATAGCCTAGATTCAGCAAATCTGAATCTAGCCTATGCTATGAAATACAGAAGTACTAGTAACAGCTTAGATCTAGCTCTCCCAGTGTGAAAACAGAAAATCAGCAGAGAAGGCCAGTGGGTTTTTGTAATTCTGGGTAAATTTCAGTAACTGGCTAGTAAGTGCACTGCTTGGATGCCAGGGAAACAGAAATACAAAGGACCTGAAAGAAAATCAGCTACAAAAGGTGAGGAAAATAAATTGACTGGGAAAAGTACTGCAACTACTCAGTAAAAAGCAATGCAAGCTCCAGACATGACTTCCAGTAACCTAAAGGAAAGTATAAGACAGCTACACATAGATCTTGTTAAAATAAACAAAACACTGATGGAGTATATCAACTCAAACAACAAAAGTATGGAAAAAAAAAACAGAAGAAGCTTTAAACAGATATTCAGATGAGGTGATAAAACTGCAAAAATCAGAAGTCGAAATGAAGAAAAGGCTAGCTGAATACGAGACTGCTCAAGAAAAGGTGCTTGAAAAACTAATAGAATTAGAGGACACAGAACATTGGGAAAACCAGTGATTTTCAGCTGTACCCCAAAGCTGGAAGGAACAGACTATATTAATTTTAAGAAAGCACAAATAAGCAACTGGACTGGTATTCAACAGCAGGAGATGGTAATTGAAAGGGCACATTGTATGTATGCTCCAAACCTGGCTATGAGAAAGCAACCTGGACCTTTAATAGTAAAGATGCAAGCCTACCAGCAGAAGGAGTTAATTCTGACAAAACCATGGCAGAAGGACAAAGTACTAAAAGTGAGAGACATCAGTGTGTATGTGGAGAATGACTACTCACTGTACACCATGCAGAAGATGAATCCATTTTTCCACTAATCAGGGAAAGCTGAGAAGCAGGCATAAGATTCAAACTGCTATACCCAACTATCCTCAAAATATTCTTCCCTGGAGGGAAAACAATCATTTTTGATGCAGTACATACTAAGGAGGAAATGCAAAATTGTGTCCAACAAAAAGTGAGCTGTAAAACAGAAGGAGATTCTGCTTCCTGTTCTTCTGGCAATAAAGACCACAGAGAGTCTGTGCTAGTGAAAGCTTTCACAATGTTTCAATGGAAAATGCTGTAAAGAAGAAAGGGAGCACAAGAGTTGACTAGAAGACTCACGAGTATGTTGAAAATGAAGGAGAGACAGGATTTGGGAGATAGAGATGAACAGGAATAAAACCAGTAATTTGGAAACTGACAAATGTGGGATTAGAAAGCAAAAATGTTTTAGTCCCTTTAATGTTATACACAGGCCAGGCATGTTTTTGTCAAATAGAGACCTAGTTCTGGATAGCAGTTAGTGAAGAGCTGGGGGATTTTTTCTGGGAGGGTAGGACAGCAGGAGTCAGGTGGGATGAGCTGGTTCGTCCAATAGAACAAAGCAGTTATGGGCTTACTCAATTTGAATGGGTATTTCAGAGTTACACGATTAACTCTCCTATACATAGCACAATCAGAAGCCTATAATTAAAAGTGGAAAGAGATAATGATGAAACAGAGGGGAAGCTCAAGAAACAAGCAGAAACCAGGATTTTGGATGCAGACCTTTAAGGAAAATAACAATAATCATACAAAATATTATATTCATAAAACAGCAGGGAGTATTCTAAGAACTAAGCTAACGCAGTAATGGAGAAAAGAGATTCTGCCAATAGGGATGACTGGAATTAGGGATACAGATATTAGGCAAAAGGGGGCTGGAATTTATTGGAGAAAACTGGCAAATGAACCAAGGTATTGGGAGCAAATAATTAGAGGCAAAGGTAAAAGAATGGGAAGATGCCAAGAATTTATTTGGACCGCAGGTTAGAGATTGCTTTCCCTATCAAGGATTGATATCAAGAGTATAGGCAAAGAGAAAGAAATAGGGGGATCCTAAGTGAAATACCAGGACTGGTAGAGTTTTTAGTAGCATCTAGAACAGAAGCTTAGAAAAGGAATAATTAGTACAGCATATAAAATATTGCATAATAATTATAAGAATCAGTCAGAGGAGGCTAGAAAGGATTGTGAAAACAGACTGGATAAGCCATTCACAGAGAAACAATGGGGGTGTTTATGTATGCCTCCCAAATATGCAACAAACTCTAGAAGATTCAGAATTTTTGTTTGGAAATGTTTACTTAGATATTTTTATACCCCAACAGACTCCTGAGAATTTTTCCTTAGCTAGACAGCAAATGTTGGAGGTGTAATAAGGAAGAAAGAGGTCACTGGGAACATATTTTCTGGGACTGTAATGAGTTGGCAGACTTTAAGGATTCCCTGCAGACTGCCTGTCAGATATACTGGGTGAGCAAATTGGTGTAACTAGGGAAATCATTTTTCTGAACTATGATACAGAATCCAAATTTCCTAATAGACATAGTAAAGCCTTGCTGAGTCTAATTATGGTGGCTGCCAAGGAAGGAATTGCAGTTGCTGGAATATGGAAGCCAAAGTGTAGACCAACTGTACCAGAACTAGTGAATATACTGACAGAGATAAAACAACTGGAATTGGGATCTTTAGAAAAGGGTAGGAGCAAATTACATAGGAAAGAATGGGAATTGTGGGATCAGTACATGCAGAGGAGGAACGAGGTTTAAAAGAAGGCAGGATTTGAATGAGCTATTTAATACTTGAGTGAGAGTGATTAGGTAGATTATAAGTTATGTATAATGTGTGCAGCTAGAATTATGTCAGTATGGTTTGTGATGTAAAATGCTTGTAAATGAGATTATGTTAATATGGTTTGTTTTCATTTATACAAATGTATGATTGCCTATGTCATAAGTGATAATTTAATAAAGATGTTTTTGTTTAAAAAAGGCATTTTTGCAAGGTGGATTTGCCCCCTACCTTATACATCAGAGATGGATGTGCACTCTACAGCTGTACAACTTATATATATTAACTCTAAAACTACTGTACTACAGAGTTGTGACAATACCCTTAGTGATCTTGGAGTTATACTCTTTTTTTTCAAAATAATATAATCTAATAATAATCTCACTTTTCTGAGGATCACATTTGTGACCCATCCACTCTCAAAGGGCCACCTCTAAAAATGACACTGTGAGTGTTGAATATTCCCATTTAATACCTATATTAATACCTTTATTAATACCTATATTAATACCTATATTAATATCTTTATTATTACCTATATTAATACCTAAATTAATACCTTTATTAATACCTGTATTAATACTTATATTACCTATATTAATACCTTTATTAATACCTATATTAATACCTATATTTATACCTTTAATACCTATATTAATACCTATATTAATACCTATATTAACACCTATATTAACACCTTTATTAATACCTATATTAATACCTTTATTAATACCTATATTCATACCTATATTAATACCTTTATTTAATACCTATATTAATACCTTTATTAAAAGAGAAACTGTAACATCTGTGAAGATACTCTGTATATAACCTATACCTATAGGTTTGATAAGAGAAACTGTAACATATTTGTATATATTTTTGAATATAAACTGTATTCTTCATAGGCTTGAAATGTGAGACTGTAACTTGTATGTTAATACAATATGTTTGTGCATATACTGTAAATTGCTTGTCTTTATCTGTTTGTAAGTTTGGAGCTTTTTCTCCCTGGGCCTCCACTGAAAATTGACATGTATCCAGCCGGACTATCCTGATCAACAAATATAAAATAAAATAAAAATAAATAAATATTCCCCCAAAATAGAATTGCATACTTTCAGAGACTAAGAGGAACTGAATACTCTGTCTATGCACTAGGTTCTTAGCCACTAATTAAATGCCATAATTTTGTCTCTGTAATACAGTACCACATGAACTGAGAGTAGTTTTTCAACTAGCAACTGGGCATTTCCCATTGTTGTGAAGATATTAGGAAATCTCACTATCTCCACTTGCATATACCCCAAGGTAGAGCTCCTTGAATTGTTTATCCCAGTATGTACTATGGCCATGCCTTACAGTCTCACTATTTTCGCTTGCATATACTCCAAGGTTGAGCTCCTTGAATTGTTTATCCCCATATGTACTATGACCATGCCATCATGGTACTCTTTATTCCTTTTAAGTGATATGAAATGTCCCTATGTTTCACTGATTTGTTTGTTTGCTCAGTCTGGTAAGAGAGTTATATTCACATATATGATGATGTGAGGTATTGCCAGCTATTCCAGGAGAGTTAGGGCACTGGATGTGTAATATATGCCAGCATCTATAGCTGGAGTTTTGTAAAAAATTATATGTCATTTGTATAGCAAACTGATTTGTACAGGTGCTTGTGTTGAAATTGTATTTGTAAAAATGCTTGTGTTAAAAATGTACCAGCAGTGGTTGTTGCTGGACAGAAAAGAAATACACCTGTATGTCAGACTGTATTGCAACTGTTGAAATTAATATATTGTTACAGAGTATACTGGAAGAGAAGAGGTTAATCTCAGTCCAGCTAACTTTGAAAAATAGCCTGAAATTAAATCACCTGGTTTACACCATAAAAATTGCATCTTACAGTTCTGATTACAGCCAGAGATGAAATGTCTCTGAAAACCAGGACTAGGAAGGGTGGACATTTTGAAATGGTTTTATAGATTCCAGATGCTATAACACATCTTAGCAAAGTTCTATCTGTGTGTATGGTAATACATATGTTCTAAATTCTGGTTCAGTTTCTAGTAAAGGGGGGATAGCGTGGGAAGCAGAGCCAAAGGACCAGATGTATGTCATGTCATCCTGTAATCCAGCACTGTTCTAATACTAGATGAGGCAGAAGTCTCAGGGCAGTCTGTTGGTGAAACCTGATAAGAAAGGACCCCTCACCCACATTATTTTGCCTTGCTTTATTAAGTAAGCATGAAACATTAATTCTTTAGATCAGTGAGAAAAATATAGTTAGATTAGTTAAGTACTGTTTTTCTGTATCTGTTTGAATCTATCCATCTGTGTTATTTTTAATATTTCCTGTGATTAATACTTTGGTGTTTATTGTAAATTGATATTCAATATCTACATGTTCTTTTTATTATTTATTATTAAACATATTTAATATTTTCATTGTGGCAGGTCTTTTAGAAAATATTTTAATCTTTCAGAGTACTTATAATTATTTGGTGACACTGTGACTGCTCCTGAAAGCCTTGCTGTATTAATTTTACTCAGTATAATTGCGTACTCTTGTAAGAGCCTTAGAATAGTTGGTTACTACTATAATACTAGCAGGGAGGCATAGTTTCCTTGGTTATGTAACTGACAGACTCCTGATTGCATTACATCTTCCTGCTTTTTTTGTTCACAATCTCCAAAGGGAGCTGAGATCCCCCAACTTGCTGTATTTCATTTCATAGCCACAGATGAAGCACCAGAGAACCAGGTCCTCCAGGGTTTCAAAAATTTATGATCCCTCCCCCCCTCCAAACAAACTGAGTGATGGCTTGATAAATCTCTCTTCATGATGACTGTAGCATTAATGTAAAGGACGTCTCCAAAATATGTAGATAAGTTAAATAACTACAAAATATATCTAAGAATGGATCCCAATTTATTCCTTTACAGCTGAGTCCCAGGAACTGTTTAGTAGTACAGGCAATATGTCTTTGTGACCAAGGTGATTTCACTGTTGCCGCTTCTAGATCATTAATTTGTAACAGTTTGGTTGCACAGATGAGCTCAGATGATCCATTTTTTCAATGGTACTCCATGTTTTTGAGCTCGCTGAGCTCACTGTATGTTCTGATTTTACTGAAGCCCATCATATGGATCACACTTTTCCTCCACCCCAAGTGACCACTGCAATGTTTTGAATTTAACTAAATTACACTGTTTGAAGTTAATTACATATTAAAGTATTTATTTTTCAGAATGGCTATGTCCCTTCCTCTGAAGCTCAAATGTGGGGTCTCTACCACCAAATTGCTGATTCTGCCAAGCTCTTTATATATATATATATATATATATATATATATATATATATATATATATATATATATATATATATAAAACCAAAAAAAATCAATTCCTTTGTCAATAAAAATATCAACTGCAGTGAGCGAAAGCCCATATGACTGAAGACCACATTACCAAGATGAAATGAACGAAACAGCATACATCGAACAATGAGAATCCCAAATCCCAGATAATCAAAAATAAGCTACTTCTGTGGAATATTGTTTGATCTTGGAATTGTTATATTTAATTTCCATGAAGAAAAATAGTTGTAGTGTTTTATTTATTTGTAGAGGTTAGATTTTCCTGCAGGTTGCTTAGGCTATGCTCACTTCTGTTCCTAATTTCAGGTATTTTGTAATGGAATGTTTATGTAGTGTTTCTTTAAGGTTGTAAAGGATTATGGGATGTTTCACTTGTGGGACGTTTTCATTTTTATTTAGGTTCATAGGTTCACAGGTGTGTACTAGGCTAATGGCCCTGGAACCTTTACAAGCCTAGCCCGTAGAAGTGCCCTGGCATCATGCCCCCATTAGTTCCCAGTGCCTCTATCAAGTAGAGCCACTGGAGTGATCCCCAGGGTGAACTTTCTATTTCCCATCCACTCATCAAGATTTCTCTTGAAGAGGGGCAGTGAGGTGCTCTGCTTGACATGTATGGGAAGTCTATTCCAGAGCATGGCTGGTCTCTGGGTTATGAACCTGTCCCTCTAGCATGTTTTGTTGATTGTGGTAATGAGGTTGAGGTCTCTGGACCATGTGGTGCAGAGGGATTGGGATTTCTTTAGATGTAGCATTTCTAACAGAGCTTGGTCAGACATGGCTTTGTAAGTCAGGCAGAGATCGCCTCTTAGTAGGCGATATGAGACAGAGAATAGTTGGAGTTTTTTGAGTCTGTCCATGTAGGACATATGTTTAGGGCCTAGGATCCTCTTCATGAGGTACTTCGTGAGATACCTTTACAGATGTTGCATGTGTCTAGTGAGGTACATGCCAAATGGGCATTATACTCGATGATTGGCCTAATGAGGGAAGAGTAGAGAGAGAGATGATGACCTCTTTCTTTCTGGATGCAAAACCCTTTTAGTAATGAGATGTGCCACATAGGACTTTCTGACCACAGTGGCAATGTGGTGGTCGAAGGAGAGGTTGCTGTCAACCTGTGTCCCCAGATCTCTGATAATGCCTTCAGTGTTCAGTGGGCTCCCATCAATGTGGTAATTAGTGAGAACTGAGTTTTTTCCAAAGGGGATGATGATGCATTTTTTGGCATTAAGCTTAAGGCCATGGTTTCAAAACTAGTCATTGGTCTCAGTGAGGTCTTTCTGTAAGATGTCTACATCACTTGGGGAGTTAATAATGGCTCCCAGCTTGCAGTCAACTGTGAACTTGGTCAGCCAGAGTCCCTCTGTGTTGGCTTGGACTTCTGAGAAGTAGATGCCAAACAGGGGAGGACCCAGGACCAATCTCTGTGGGACTCCACTCGTGATTGGTCGACAGTCTGACTTGGAGTCTGCTACTTTCACACTGTGGGTTCTATCTGTGATCCAATTTGTAACCCACCTAGTGATATAGGGGTTGATGCCTAGTTTGGTGAGTTTATCAATAATTCCTGAGTGAGGAATGGTATTAAAGGCCTTGGCCAGATCGAGGTAGGCTGTATGAACTGCCTTGCCCTCATCCACAGCTCTGGTGACTGACTTAAAGAAGTCAACCAGGTTGAGCAGGCATGATCTACATTTCACAAAACCAAATTGCGTGGTATCTAGAGTTTGGAGATTACCTATATCCTTGTTAATTAGGTCCATGATGATGCGCTCCATAGTCTTACATATCAGACTCATCAGGGTAATGGGGCAATAATTTCCAGGATCTGTAGTCACTCACCCTTTATGGAGAGGGATGACTGTAGCAGTGCACCATTTGGTAGGGACAAAACCTGAGGTTAGGTTGTGATTGAACAGGGCACACAGATGTGGTACCAGTTCACTTTGTAGTTCATGTAGAACACATCCAGGGATATTGTCGGGTCCCATGGAAGCTGTATTCTTGGCCTTGGACAATGCAGTTTTAACCTGTACTGCAGTAATGCTGTGTGCTTGGCATTCCTCTAGTATTGTGATTGGTCCTTTAGTGGGGGGGAGAGGGGTAAAGTTGGCACTGAATCTGTTGGCCAGTATGTTGACAATATCTGTTGGCTCAGTATAGGAGGTACCATTGTGCAATAACTCAGAATAAACCTGGGTATTGCCATGGAGATTCTTGATATAACTATAGAAGGCTTTGTGGTTGTTTGTAGTGTCTGCTGCAATTCTGCCTTCATAGCTGACTTTAGAGGTTTTGATGAGGGATCTCAACTTTTTGTTGAGGCTAATAAGGGAGTTTTTCCAGTCTTGGGACTTCACCTTTTCCTGAAACAGTTTCTTACTTCTGTTGTAGAATTTATTAATGGCAGGGGACCACCATATTATCTTCCTTTTTTTGGAGGAGAGAATTTTGGTTCTGTTGGGTATGGCTAGTTCCATGTATTTATGTACGTGTTTGTACAGTGCATTGGTGTATGATTTGGCAGTCATGCATCTATTTTCCATTGACATGGGTGCCGTGAAGTTAGCCACCTCTGTTTTTAGGAGCCCAAAGTCAGCTTTGCAGAAGTTTTTCATAGTGGTTATATTTGCGGGGGTGTGGGTGAGATGTAGATTTCCATGGTGATTAGTTTGTGGTTGGATCTAACCAGGGAGGAATTGACTATTGGTGTAGAGCAATGATTGCCCATGTTACTAATAACCAGGTCAAGGATGCTGCTTCCTTTAGTGGTGGTAAGAATGAGCTGGTCCAGGCATTGTAATTGATGAATTCCAGGAAGCGTTGGGCCAGTGTATTGGTGCATGAGTAGTTTTCCCAGTTGATGGAGAGGTAGTTGAACTCACTTAGTATGAGAGTGTTGGGTTGGACCCTAATAGATTTCAGGGTGCTTAGGAATGTGGGGTGAGAGTCTTGGGACATGTTTGGGGACCTATAGCAGGCTACGACCTGAATCGCCATCTTACCCAATGTTAGTTGTATAAAACCACAAAAAATAAAAACTAATAAAACAATAAACGTGGAGTTGAAAGCCTGAAGCACCACAAGCACCAACAATAGTACAAAGTATTTTATTACAAAGGATTTAGCGCTTTCATCTCAGTATATTAGACTTCTTCAGAATAAAGTGCGTTAGATATTTACAAATTTAAATACACACTCCTGCAAGTCAATTGGATAGCAAACCAGTGACCAAATTGCACTCCTCCACCATAATAATTACATAAATTTAAAATTAACCATTACATGAACCTAACTAAAACACAGATGTTAATACAAAAAATAGTAGTGATATTAAAAAATAAAACTTGACATTTTACATACAATAGGCAGATCTAAGCTTCAACATGGCACTTAAGGAAATCTGTTCATTCAAGCCAGGGAATTCACTGGCATTAGTTCTAATTTTCCATTTAAGTTCTTTAAACTCCAGAAAATCATCAGTGGGACCCCCCGTTGACCCAAGTCTACATGGTCTATAACACAAAACTTAAAAGAATATTAAGGGTGGGTACTTATATGCTTGTATAGAGCATTCTTGTAATTTTTATTGTCGAAGTCATAGATATGTTGATAAATTCTTTGTTTAATAGCCCTTTTTGTTTTCCCCACATAAAAGCTGTTGTAGAGTTGACACAGTGCTATATAAACCATGCCTTTCAAGTAGCAATAATACTTCCTAGCAGGTTTAATAAACCCAATATTCCTGATCTACCATGTACTTACACTGGGGACATCTACCACATTTGAAACTTCCACCATTCCCAGATTTATTTGTGGTTTTCTCCAACATGCCTTTGAAAAAAAATTCCTTTTTATATACCACTGTAGGATTCTTTCCAACTAAGGTAAAAACCTCAGGGTTTAGACTGAATAAATTCCAGTGTTTAACTACAATATCTCTGACATCATAAAATTGTAGACTAAAAGGTAAAATCAGTGCTCTTTGAAAGCCACTCTCTTGCCTTACAGGATGGTTAGGTGGGACATTGTTACTGCTACCTAGAAGGATGTCAAATATACCCCAGGACCTTTTCCTTATCACTTCGTCCATAATGTTATTAACAAAATGTTCTGGGTACCCTCTTTTTGTCAACATCCAAAAAGTACTGAACATTCGTTAACAAATTCATCGAACTCTGAAATCATCCTGGCAAGTCACATATTGACCCTTCACTAGTGCTTTTTTCTGGTGAAGAGGGTGCTAGCTATTAAAGCGGAGTAATGCATTTGAATATGTAGGTTTCCTGTACAAAAGGTTTTCCTAACATAATCTTTCTTTATTGTGACGTCAAAATAGTTGACTTTGTCATGGTCTACAGTCACTGTGAATCTCAAAAAAGGGTCGTCTTGTTCAAATAATCAAAGAACAAGTTTAGTTTTTCTTCACCTTCCTTCCAAAACAGAACAATGTCATCCAAATAACACCCATAGAGGGCCCAAGAATTTTTAAATGATGATTCTAAAATAAACAAATCTTCCCATTGTGCCAATACTCTACTGGCAAATATTGGGGCACAACATGCACCCACGGCAATTTCTTGTATTTGTCTAAATAGTTGTCCTTCAAAACTCAGGAAGTTGTTTTCCAACACTAATTTCATGCATGTTCTAATAGTAAGTATAGTGTTGTGCTCTAGTTCAGTGTTTTTACAGAGGTAATCATAAAAACATTCTAGGCCCTGTTCATGTGGGATGACAAAAAAAAGATCACATACATCAATAGTTACCATCAATAAATTGTCGTCATAAAGTTCCTGGGGTATTTTAGATAAAAAGTCCCAAGAATCTCTACAAAAATAGAGGCGATGGTCAAGTAGGTGCTTAATTTTATGGTCAATAAATTTCACTATACAAAATATCTTGGAAGCCTTTGCATCCACTATTGGATGAAGGGGCAGGCTGAGGTACTTTTGTGGATCTTTGGGATTTTGAAGATAGTAGGACTCCGTGGATGTGGTATCTGTAGAAATTGGTGTTCCTCTAGCGAAATCTGACCATGCAGTAACAATTTGTCCAGAACAAGGTCAATGTTTCTATAGGCAATATTCAACTAATTTCTAGAAACCTTAACATAGGTGTCACTGTATAAAATAGAAAACATCCTGCTAATATAGGCGTTAGAATCCATGATAACAAGCCCCCCATCCTTGTCCGGCTTCATGACCCTAATACTTTTATTAGGTATAATCTGCTGTAATAATTCAGTTTCCTCTGATATCACATTTGTGATATTAAGTCTACTTCTTCCCTTATTTAGTCCTCTAATGTCCATTTGACACAGTTTTTCAAAAATGTGAACCATAGGGTGCATAGGGGATTAAAAGTAGTAGGTCTCTTTAAATTGTGCCTTTGTAATTCAACATGGTTTTCCTGCTTGAAATATACAGCTAGGTTCAACTTTTGTGTAAATAATTTTAACTGCAAAATATTATCAACCATGTTGTGTTTTTTTTTTGCTGGAACAAAATTAAGGCCTCTTTCAAAAAGGTCTACCCAGTGAGAGGTGACCATAGTCTGACTCAAATTGTATAGTTTGTAATCTTTCCCTGAATTAAGAACTACTGTCCAAATATCCTCATCTTCTGGTATTACATTGTCCTGTAGTATGGAGTTCCCTGTCCTCTCCTCACCCCTCTCCCTCTCATAGGTCCCTGGTGGGCTCGTTGAACATAACTGGATGCATCTTGTGACCCATTCCTCAGATTCATCAACTGTTCTGATCTGCTCAGAGGTGAATTCCCTAAAGGGTGTTCAGGTGTATCATATCCATTTAACCCAGTTTCATTTTAACTTTTAAATCAAAAATGGATTTGTCAGCAGT